>NC_140002.1:2196366-2461366 GCF_964263955.1 Coregonus lavaretus | reverse complement strand
GACCCTTTCAGACAGATGTTTTAAATCCTTAAACCCAGACTTGGACCACACACCCTCTACACTGAATAGCAGGCAGGGAAATCAAAATAGTGATTGCTTTGCAACATTTGCAGTTATTCCTTCCAAACCACTCATTGTTGAATTTGCGATTTCCGACTTGTTGTGCAATGTTTATGTCCAATGGCCGATGAGCATCGATACGTTTTATCCATAATTTCTCTTCATATGACAAGGATTGAAAAGGATTTACCAGTTGATTGTCGACGTGATTCATGAGGATGACTGCTTGTCTAGATAGCTAGCTTGCTAAGATTTTGAAAGTATGATGTTGACATGATCAGTCCAATCAAAGCTACAGTCGTGGTCAAAAGTTTTGAGAATGACACAAGTATTGGTCTTCACAAAGTTTGCTGCTTCAGTGTTTTTAGATATTTTTGTCAGATGTTACTATGGTATACTGAAGTATAATTACAAGCATTCCATAAGTGTCAAGGCTTTTATTGACAATTACATTAAGTATATGCAAAGAGTCAATATTTGCAGTGTTGACCCTTCTTTTTCAAGACCTCTGCAATCCGCCCTGGCATGCTGTCAATTAACTTCTGGGCCACAACCTGACTAATGGCAGCCCATTCTTGCATAATCAATGCTTGGAGTTTGTCAGAATTTGTGGGGTTTTGTTTGTCCACCCGCCTCTTGAGGATTGACCACAAGTTGCTCTCGGAGGATGTGTTGGTACAATTCTTTATTTATGGTTGTGTTCTTGGGAAAAATTGTGAGTGAGCCCACTCCCTTGGCTGAGAAGCAACCCCACACATGAATGGTCTCAGGATGCTTTACTGTTGGCATGACACAGGACTGATGGTAGCGCTCACCTTGTCTTCTCCGGACAAGCTTTTTTCCGGATGCCCCAAACAATTGGAAAGGGGATTCATCAGAGAAAAATACATTACCCCAGTCCTCAGCAGTCCAATCCCTGTACCTTTTGCAGAATATCAGTCTGTCCCTGATGTTTTTCCTGGAGAGAAGTGGCTTCCTCACTGCCCTTCTTGACACCAGGCCATCCTCCAAGAGTCTTCGCCTCACTGTGCGTGCAGATGCACTCACACCTGCCTGCTGCCATTCCTGAGCAAGCTCTGCACTGGTGGTGCCCCGATCCCGCAGCTGAATCAACTTTAGGAGACGGTCCTGATGCTTGCTGGACTTTCTTGGGCGCCCTGAAGCATTCTTCACAACAATTGAACCTCTCTCCTTGAAGTTCTTGATGATCCGATAAATGGTTGATTTAGGTGCAATCTTACTAGCAGCAATATCCTTGCCTGTGAAGCCCTTTTTGTGCAAAGCAATGATGACGGCACGTGTTTCCTTGCAGGTAACCATGGTTAACAGAGGAAGAACAATGATTTCAAGCACCACCCTCCTTTTAAAGCTTCCAGTCTGTTATTCTAACTCAATCAGCATGACAGAGTGATCTCCAGCCTCGTCCTCGTCAACAATCTGACCTGTGTTAACAAGAGAATCACTGACATGATGTCAGCTGGTCCTTTTGTGGCAGGGCTGAAATGCAGTGGAAATGTTTTTTGGGGATTAAGTTCATTTTCATGGCAAAGAGGGACTTTGCAATTAATTGCAATTCATCTGATCACTCTTCATAACATTCTGGAGTATATGCAAATTGCCATCATAAAAACTGAGGCAACAGACTTTGTGAATATTAATATTTGTGTCATTCTCAAAACTTTTGACCACGACTGTACAGTAGATATAGCATGATTTGACATAATTTTATCTGTGGCCAATGACCTTGAGCCTTCTTGGAAGGGCACTTCTAATGTAACTCTATGGCAGCACCCAAGGGGGATTGAACTGCCTAGCTCTCCTTGTAGATTCTGCAGTGATGTAGTGTCAACCATGAGTGACAGAACACTGAGCCAATCACGGCGCAACTAGAGAAGATTACCAACGCCTACGCTCTGTGCTTTCGCTGGCTGCCCCTCCACCCCAGAAAGCACTGAGCTAGACTAAAACACCTGCATTTTGTAGCTGCCTTACTCAATAAAGAGACCATGTTTGTATGCGGCTTAATTAACTAAAGGAATGTTGTTGTTTTTTTACATTGTTTGCAAACTGATATGTGACACAAATGAATGCCAGAATAACATGCAAAACAGGAAAACTTGTATTAATTTATTTGTATCTTTTTTTTTTTTGCTGAACAGGTGAGGCTCTTCCCCACCTGCCCTGAATGACGGGTCGCCACTGCCATGCAGGCCAAAACTCCATCCCACCAAAAAGGCTGACTTTTTTTTTTTCAAACAGCTCTAAAAGATAATTTCACAATTTCACAGTATTATTCCAAACTCATAGTTTTTTATTTATTTTATTTCACCTTTATTTAACCAGGTAAGCCAGTTGAGAACAAGTTCTCATTTACAACTGCGACCTGGCCAAGATAAAGCAAAGCAGTGCGATAAAAACAACAACACAGAGTTACATATGGGGTAAAACAAAACATAAAGTCAAAAATACAACAGAAAATATATATACAGTGTGTGCAAATGTAGCAAGTTATGGAGGTAAGGCAATAAATAGGCTATAGTGCAAAATAATTACAATTAGTATTAACACTGGAATGATAGATGTGCAAGAGATGATGTGCAAATAGAGATACTGGGGTGCAAATGAGCAAAAATAAATAACAATATAGGGATGAGGTAGTTGGGTGGGCTAATTTCAGATGGGCTGTGTACAGGTGCAGTGATCGGTAAGGTGCTCTGACAACTGATGCTTAAAGTTAGTGAGGGAGATAAGAGTCTCCAGCTTCAGAGATTTTTGCAATTTGTTCCAGTCATTGGCAGCAGAGAACTGGAAGGAATGGCGGCCAAAGGAGGTGTTGGCTTTGGGGATGACCAGTGAGATATACCTGCTGGAGCGCATACTACAGGTGGGTGTTGCTATGGTGACCAATGAGCTAAGATAAGGCGGGGATTTGCCTAGCTGTGATTTATAGATGGCCTGGAGCCAGTGGGTTTGGCGACGAATATGTAGTGTGGAAATGTATATACAACACAAGAAAATCACGTTTTTGACTGCACTGGGCCTTTAATGATTATGTTGAGGGTGAAATGTTCTTTGAGCCAACTGTTTCCTGAATGACTACATCTCCCAGAGTGCCTCAGCCTCGTATTGATTTGATAAGCAGCCGGAAGAGATGTTTATAGAGGAAATGTCATCGTGAGTAGAGGTAGGACTGTAGCTACAAGGTAGAAAATATGCCATATTATACCCATAAACGAACCATTTTTGTGTATCTTTACGTTGGTGTATACATAATTAAGTTTCAAGTATTCAAATATATAGAAAACATAGAAAATACATGTCATTTGGGTCTGTAACTGGTAGCTAGCATTTTCCTGCTAGCTAGCTAACATTAGCTGACTAGCCAGAAAGCTAGCTTTAACACTGAAGTTTTAAACATGTTTGGGATAAAGCTAGCTGCTAGATAAACAAACCTAATGGTAGCTATTATTATGTTATCTGACATGTCGCTAGCGTATTAGCAGTAAAAAGCAGTGCCTCTACTACTTTTGTGTTGGAGAGCAAGCCACCATGACAAGGCTAGCTAGCCAAGTTTGCAACTGAACAGTCAGAACCTACCGAGACAAAGATTATGGATATACTGACAAGATGCATGTCTCTCTGCCTTAACAATGGGAGTCGTCCACAAAGTGGCACGGTGGCCTGTCTAGCGCCCGCCTATCCTTTCTTTGGATTGGTGGATACATCTCATTATTGTAATCCCTTTTTGAATATTCGATGAGGGTTGTTGACGTCAACCGCCTGCGTTCAATGGAGAGAGACTATGCTACTAACCTCCAATACATGAATATGCATAGCCATCTCGAGACAACTCAAAGTTGCCGGGATCTCACATGTCCTACTTATATCAGTACACTCCTAACAACTTAAGCATTACGAAACGTCTATTAGACCAAATAAACATAATCTAGCAAATAAGACATTAATTTTTTTGCTGACCAAATTCAACACTCCATACAAAAACTCCTTGCTTGGTCGGCGGAACAATGAAAGAAATGCCACATTTTCGGCTGAGTTGGGCCTCTCCCTTCCTCTCTGACTGAGAGCTCGAGAACACTGATCTAGCTAGCTATGTCACTGGCACAGAATTGATAGAGCATGTGAAAAATATGATTTCTATGGTCACTGGTATCTCAGTGCAGTGTGATTGACATAATCTATCCCAAGATTAAACTGATATACAGGTTAAATTGACTGAATGTAGAACTGACTGCAATTCCTACTTTTATGTGAAGTTTTGTACAGGGAGAAAATTAAATGGAATCCTCAGCAGACAAGGAGTCTGAGGCACTCCTTGACAGGATGACCAACTCTCTGACCAATGCTATGAGAGAATCTGAACAGCATGAATGTCCAGACGGCCAAAGCACTGCAGCCCACAGGGGTACTGAGCAGGAGGATGATGCCTTCTTTGACTGTGAGGAGTCTCTGGATGGAGCAGACGGCTCCATGGGTGACCGGCAAAGAAGGACTGACTGTTCAGAAGCCCCAGCATTATGCCAGGCAGCAGAGGGATGTTCACCAAACACAGAGAAAGAACACGTCAATGCAGAGTTAGGAGAAGAAGCTGAGTTTTCAGGGGAGAGAACTACATTATTGGGAGACGAAGAGGGGGAGAGAGGTGAAGAAGAGGAGGAAAAAGAAAGTTGGGATGAGTGCACTGAAGAAGAAGACAAGAGTGTGGCAGTTGAAGGGGGAGATTCTGATACTGAACTGAAGGAAGAAGACAACAGCGCTCCTGAGTTTGATGAGGAGTATCTGAGAGAAGTGGAGAAAGACATGACGGAGGAGGAAAAGGAGGTGAACTTGACAGTTTCAGTTTCTTAACATGACGCTTTCAGTAAAAAAAAAAATCTCAATTTGAAACTCTACAACCGTCATTTGGTGGTCAGTAAATTGACATTATAAAGCTCAATGTGTTTTGTTTGTTTGTTGTTTTCACTGTGCAATAGAGCCGCAGAGAGGAGAGCATGAGACTAAAGGACAAGGGGAACAGTCAGTTCAAGAGTGGAGGTAAGCTGCTGTAGGCTGGACTGTATACTGCTGTAGGATGAATGTTAGAGAAAACGTGTCAAACGGGATCTTAGCGAATGCATCGATTCACTTAAACTATTGCTGACATCTAACCTTTTTATGCAAGTAAAGTACATGTCGGTGAAATGTATTATGCGAGAAATGTCAGTGGAAACGCATTTGTGCGTAGATATTGACATAATAACCATCATATCGAAGCCAACTTGGAGTCACGCGATGACATGTTGTGTGGTCCTCCCACTACGACTCGTCGGGAAAGCATGCAGTTTATTAAGCTACTGATGAAATAAGCTATGATTAACTTGACAGGGTGATGAAAGTGCACGGTGATGGATGAGATTTCCAATAAACATCGAGGATCTTATACTGGTGACATGATGATCGATGCTTGGCTGCTGGTCGACCAAATCCAAATAATCTCGCTCTTTTGTCCATAATAATCTCATCATGTAGGCCAGTGGTTCCCAACCAGGGGTACTAAGACCCCTGCGGGTACTTGGTCTATCCACACGGGGTACTTGAGATCATAGGCCTAATGGTAAAATGCACATGAGGAGGTACTCCAGGGGTACTCTGAACAGGGCAAAATTCAGTTGGTGGTACAGTAACCGAAAAAGGTTGTGAACCACTGATGGAGGCTATACCCGTACTGTATCTGCCAGCTGTTGGCTAGAACGCACGTGCCAAGACCAGAGTGGGCACACTTTATTGTGAGAAAAAAACATCAGTAGGATTGAAAATGCGACGGAAAACCATGTAACTTTTTAAAAAATATATATATATATTATTTATTTATTTTGTTTTTAAAAATGTAGGGGATAGATCAGCTTTAATATTGCAGATAGATTGTAACTTCCATCAGTGTAATTGTCTGCATCACTTCCAATCCCCCATATGTTTTTACTTTTTTCTCTCTCGCATATATATATATATATATATATCCTTTAAAAATATATATATTTCCCTTTATTACTTTCCAACCCCACCATCCCCTCCCTAATTGGAGTAAACTAGTGAACAACAATGCTTAGGCCTCTACTTCATGCTTATACATACTATATACATTTTATGGACACAGTCAATAATTATATTTTGTTTGTTTTTACTCCTGAACTTCCTCCGATCATTTTCATGATGTCCATCTGGTATGCTTCTATATGCCATATCTTTCTAAATGTGCTCTTTCACAAAAGCTCACAATATATAACCTATAAAACCATTTAACTTGTATTTTTTATTCACTATGTCATCACGCACAGCCTTTTATCCGAAATAAGTCAAGTTTTGATGCAAACACATCTCTGGTGAGAAAATGTGCATATTGTTTTTATGCAGATTTTAGGATTTTCACATGAAAGTCTGTCACCAATTGGATGGAAACCTAGCTAGTGCGAATCAGCCCCAAAATGTGCTTTAGTGTTAACATACTGTTCACTTTGAGGCTGTGTCTGTGTATACAGTGCATTCGGAAAGTATTCAGACCGCGTCCCCTTTTCCACATTTTGTTACGTTACAGCCTTATTCTAAAATGTATTTTTTAAAATGTAAATCCTCATCAATCTACACACAATACCCCATAATGACAAAGCGAAAACAGGTTTTTAGAAATGTTTACAAATTTATTCAAAATCAAAAACAGAAATACCTTCTTTACGTAAGTATTCAGACTCTTTGCTATGAGACTCGGGTGCATCCTTTTCCATTGATCATCATTGAGATGTTTCTACAACTTCACCTGTGGTAAATTCAATTGATTGGACATGATTTGGAAAGGCATACACATTTCTATATAAGGTCCCACAGTTGACAGTGCATGTCAGAGAAAAAAACAAGCCATGAGGTCGAAGGAATTGTCCGTAGAGGTCCGAGACAAGATTGTGTCGAGGCACATATCTGGGGAAGGGTACCAATACATTTCTGCAGTATTGACGGTCCCCAAGAACACAGTGGCCTCCATCATTCTTAAATGGAAGAAGTTTGGAACCACCAAGACTCTTCCTAGAGCTGGCCGCCCGGCCAAACTCGGCAATCAGGGGAGAAGGGCCTTGGTCAGGGAGGTGACCAAGAACCCGATGTTCACTCTGACAGAGCTCTAGAGTTCCTCTGTGGAGATGGGAGAACCTTCTAGAAGGACAACCATCTCTGCAGCACTCCACCAATCAGGCCTTTATGATAGAGTGGCCAAACGGAATCCACTCCTCAGTAAAAGGCACATGACAGCCCGCTTGGAGTTTGCCAAAAGGCACCTAAAGGACTCTCAGACCATGAGAAACAAGATTCTCTGGTCTGATGAAACCAAGATTGAACTCTTTGGCCTGAATGCCAAGCGTCATGTCTGGAGTAAACCTGGCACCATCCCTATTTTCAGGTCTCTCCAGAGATGTTCAATCGGGTTCAAGTCCGGGCTCTGGCTGGGCCACTCAAGGACATTCAGAGACTTGTCCCGAAGCCACTCCTGCGTTGTCTTGTCTGTGTGCTTAGGGTCGTTTTCCTGTTGGAAGGTGAACCTTCGCCCCAGTCTGAGGTAATGAGTGCTCTGGAGCAGGTTTTCATCAAGGATCTCTCTGTACTTTGCTCCGTTCATCTTTCCCTCGATCCTGACTAGTCTCCCAGTCCCTGCTGCTGAAGAACATCCCCACAGCATGATGCTGCCACCACCATGCTTCACCATAGGGATGGTGCCAGGTTTCCTCCAGATGTGACGTTTTTGGCATTTAGGCCAAAGAGTTCAATCTTGGTTTCATCAGACCAGAGAATCTTGTTTCTCATGGTCTGAGAGTCCTTTAGGTGCCTTTTGGCAAACTCCAAGCGGGCTGTCATGTGCCTTTTACTGAAGAGTGGCTTCCGTCTGGCCGCTCTATCATAAAGGCCTAATTGGTAGGTGTGTCCAAACTTTTGCCTGGTACTGTATGTAAATGTCATATTTCAGTTGTTATTTGTTTAATACATTTGCAAAAATGTCTACGAACCTGTTTTTGCTTTGTCATTATGGGGTATTGTGTGTAGGTTGATGAGGGGGAAAAAAACAATTTAATCCATTTTAGAATAAGGCTGTAACGTAACAAAATGTGGAAAAAGTCAAGGGGTCTGAATACTTTCCGAATGCACTGTCTACTGTTTGCATGTGTGCACCAGCAGCAAGGCCTACTTGGATGGATAATTGACTGACACTTCTTCATATCTTCCCAGAGCACACTGAGGCAGAGGAGTCGTACACCGCAGCTTTAGGATTATGCCCTGTGTGTTACAGCAAGGAGAGGGCTATTCTCTTCTCTAACCGTGCTGCTGCCCGCCTGCACCTGGTAAGAGTGGTAGCTAGCAACATTTCAACTTAACCAAGTGGGGAACTCTGAGGACCTATTTGAGATCATCTAGTTGGGTAGTTATAACCCTCCAGAGGTCTCCTGAATTTCAGTGTCAGACAGCTATGGCTGAAGTCTACATTTTATGGCACAATTGTATAAAGTAAACCCAGTGCTTACTGGACCTTACTTAGACACTGACAGAATCTGTGATCAGTAAAAACGACCTTCTCTTGAATCCAGCAATAGCCTAGGCCTAGGTGTGTGGAGACATATTGTAGGCTACAATATGAAATTATAGTCTTAAAAATGCTTTTCAATTTTTCTGACTCACCCAATGATGCGCAGCTCAACCGCTGGTGATGGCTGATGGGCTTGTGCCAAAAGCCCCTCTCTCTCTTGTTTTACTTTGTAATGTAAATGTAAAACAATATTTGAAAGTCAGTGGAGGCTGCTGAGGGGAGGATGGCTCATAATAATGACCGGAATGGAGTGAATCGAACGGTATCGGAAACACGTGATTTTCATGTTTGATACCATTCCATTCCAACCATTACACTCCATTCCAGCCATTACACTCCATTCCAGACATTACACTCCATTCCAGACATTACACTCCATTCCAGACATTACACTCCATTCCAGTCATTATATTCCATTCCAGACATTACACTCCATTCCAGACATTACACTCCATTCCAGACATTACACTCCATTCCAGCCATTTATTATGAGCCGTCCTCCCGTCAGCAGCCTCTACTGTTGAATGTTGATCAAATATTTTGGTAGCCTACAGTATACGGATTTGTTTTCTCTTTTCAGCAGGAGCCATTTGCTTTCCAACCTGTGTTTTCCCGCGATTGTATTTGAAATATTTTGTCTGCGTGTGGTTTGTTCACTGACATAGTTGCTGCGCGTTCCCGACTAGGCTATGCCTTGTTATTGGGCTACACACAATCCACAGCTAGGCAATTTTTTAAAGAAGCTATTGATCCTCTGCAGCCAAATTATAGGCATTCTCATGGTGTAGTAGGTTATTCAGAACCCTTTATATAGCTCCTTCAGAACCCTTTATATAGCTCCTTCAGAACCCTTTATATAGCTCCTTCAGAACCCTTTATATAGCTCCTTCAGAACCCTTTATATGATTCTATAAGGAAATAAATGATGAGTTGCAGGCTCATGTCTATCAGAGCGGCGAGAGGGAGAAAAATCATATAAAGTGAATCTCATTCTAGTTCAGTGAGAGATACAGGCGTGCTTCTCACACAGCCACGTCCGCTTGTTGGTCTCAAACATAGGTTAGTTACAATGTTGCGCAAACCTTAAGCCCGGGCCGGCCCAACCCCAATCAACTCTTAGAATATCAGGCCTGGGGGGAAAATCTACTTTTTCACATGACGTTTTTGGGGGAGAATTAACAAAGAGGCAACTCAAATGACCTTTGATCTCTTTCATTCAAATGTTTACATTGCAAAAAGTGAACATTATTTTTCATGCCACGAGAGGTCAAATAGGTTCCGGAACTAAACAGTCCAAAATGGAGATGTGCCGGATCCTGTTCCAGCAGGCTCAAATTAAGCACTGAGTAAACCACCATATGTCCCAAGAGGGTGGGTCAAAGAGACAGATCTCTAGTGACCCCTAGTGGTACTCTACTGTAGCCACATACTACATAAGCTTAGTATAGGTTTGACTGGCAAACACAATTCCACCTGGTTATTCAGATGGCTCGTGTCAAGACATCAACAGGTCATTTGGAATTGATGTCATCTTGTCATAACCTTTCCAACAAAACAAATACACAACAAAATGATAACTGCTGAGTTTAAAACACCTTTTCCCCCTAATAGGATAAGCATGAGAAAGCCATCGCTGACTGCACAAAGGGTGAGTCTATTACATCTGTGTTCTAATTCCACCTTGTCAGACTATTGAACTGTCTGGGACATGGCTTGCCAGACTATTGAACTGTCTAGGACATGGCTTGCCAGACTATTGAACTGTCTGGGACATGGCTTGCCAGACTATTGAACTGTCTGGGATATGGCTTGCCAGACTATTGAACTGTCTAGGACATGGCTTGCCAGACTATTGAACTGTCTGGGACATGGCTTGCCAGACTATTGAACTGTCTAGGACATGGCTTGCCAGACTATTGAACTGTCTGGGACATGGCTTGCCAGACTATTGAACTGTCTGGGACATGGCTTGCCAGACTATTGAACTGTCTAGGACATGGCTTGCCAGACTATTGAACTGTCTGGGACATGGCTTGCCAGACTATTGAACTGTCTGGGACATGGCTTGCCAGACTATTGAACTGTCTGGGACATGGCTTGCCAGACTATTGAACTGTCTAGGACATGGCTTGCCAGACTATTGAACTGTCTGGGACATGGCTTGCCAGACTATTGAACTGTCTGGGACATGGTGCGCTTCTTTCCCAGTGTATTGTGTGTGAAGCAGACACACTTCCCACTCCAGAACACTGGAGAAAAAAAAAACATATATAATTCTGTTCAACCAAACCAGGCGTATCTCCTTAAATTACAGTTGCTATTATCAAAATCACCAACACCAGGTGCAGATTTGAATGAATGCCGTTTTTATTATTCATACCCATCAATACATAACTAGCACTCTGAACATGTGTCCTTGTTTCGTCACCTCCAGCCATCGAGTTGAACCCAAACTACATGCGGGCGATCCTGCGGAGGGCAGAGCTCTATGAGAAAACAGACAAGCTGGATGAGGCTTTGGAAGACTACAAGGCTGCTCTGGAGAAAGACCCCGACCTGCCTACAGCCAGAGAGGCCTGCATGGTTAGTAGCAACCACTGACATTTAACTCTTAAGATAATTGTTAGCAGAACAGAGAAGGCTTACATTTAAAAGTCACTCTTCGCCTCCCGAGCGGTGCAGCATCACTACAGACCCGGGTTCGATCCCGGGCTGTAGTACAACGGCCGTGATCGGGAGTCCCATAGGGCGGCGAACAATTGGCCCAGCGTCGTCCGGGTTAGGGGAGGGTTTGGCCGGGGGGTGGGGGGGGCTTTACTTGGCTCATCGCGCTCTAGCGACTCCATGTGGCGGGCCGGGCGCCTGCATACTGACCTCGGTTGTCAGTTGAACAGTGTTTCCTCCGACAGATTGGTGCGGCTGGCTTCTGGGCTAAGCGGGTGGGTTTTAAGAAGCGCGGTTTGGCGGGTCATGCTTCGGAGGACGCATGACTCGACCTTCGCCTTCAGAGCACATTGGGGAGTTGCAGCGATGAGACAAGATCGAAAAAGGGGGTCAAATAAAAAAAGAATATATATATATATATATATATATACAGTACCAGTCAAAAGTTTGGAAACACCTACTCATTCCAGGGTTTTTCTTTATTTTTTTACTATTTTCTACATTGTAGAATAATAGTGAAGACATCAAAACTATGAAATAACACATATGGAATCATGTAGTAACCAAAGTGTTAAACAAATCAAAATATATTTTATATTTAAGATTCTTCAAATAGTCACCCTTTGCCTTGATGACAGCTTTGCACACTCTTGGCATTCTCTCAACCAGCTTCATGAGGTAGTCACCTGGAATGCATTTCAATTAACAGGTGTGCCTTCTTAAAAGTTAATTTGTGGAATTTATTTCCTTCTTAATGCGTTTGAGCTAATCCGTTTTGTTGTGATAAGGTAGGGGGGTATACAGAAGATAGCCCTATTTGGTAAAATACCATGTCCATATTATGGCAAGAACAGTTCAAATTAGCAAAGAGCAAGACAGTCCATCATTACTTTAAGACATGAAGGTCAGTCAATCCGGAAAATTTCAAGAACTTTGAAAGTTTCTTCAAGTGCAGTAGCAAAAACCATCAAGCACTATGATGAAACTGGCTCTCATGAGGACCGCCACAGGAATGGAAGACCCAGAGTTACCTCTGCTGCAGAGGATAAGTTCATTAGAGTTACCAGTCTCAGAAATTGCAGCCCAAATAAATGCTTCAGAGTTCAAGTCAGAGGCACATCTCAACATCAACTGTTCAGAGGGGACTGTGTGAATCAGGCCTTCATGGTCGAATTGTTGCAAAGAAACCACTACTAAAGGACACCAATAAGAAGAAGAGACCTGCTTGGGCCAAGAAACACGAGCAATGGGCATCAGTGGAAATTTGTCCTTTGGTCTGGAGTCCAAATTGGAAATGTTTGGTTCCAACCGCTGTGTCTTTGTGAGACGCGATGTAGGTGAACGGATTATCTCCGCGTGTGTAGTTCCCACCGTAAAGCATGGAGGAGGAGGTGTTATGGGGTGGGGGTGCTTTGCTGGTGACACTGTCTGTGATTTATTTAGAATTCAAGTCACACTTAACCAGCATGGCCACCACAGCATTCTGCAGCGATACGCCATCCCATCTGGTTTGGGCTTAGTGGGACTATCATTGGTTTTTCAACAGGACAATGACCCAACACACCTCCAGGCTGTGTAAGGGCTATTTTACCAAGAAGGAGAGCGATGGAGTGCTGCATGAGATGACCTGGCCTCCACAATCCCCCGACCTCAACCCAATTGAGATAGTTTGGGATGAGTTGGACCGCAGAGTGAAGGAAAAGCAGCCAACAAGTGTTCAGCATATGTTGGAACTCCTTTAAGACTGTTGGAAAAGCATTCCAGGTGAAGCTGGTTGAGAGAATGTCAAGACTCTGCAAAGCTGTCATCAAGGCAAAGGGGTGGCTATTTGAAGAATCTCAAATAGAAAATATATTTTGATTTGTTTAACACATTTTTGGTTACTACATGATTCCGTATGTGTTATTTCATAGTTTTGATGTCTTCACTATTATTCTACAATGTAGAAAATAGTAAAAATAAAGACAAACCCTTGAATGAGTAGATCTGTCCAAACTTTTGACTGGTACTGTGTGTGTGTATATAAAATAAAAAAGTAACTTCAGTAAATGCACATTTCATGTTAGAGTTAACACATGAACAGTATTGTGTAAGGGTTGGTTTTACATTTTCTTCTTGCTTACCAACATTGAATGAATGTTGTTAGGGTTGCCTTTGGCGAAACCCCAAGAGTTATTATAATCCATAATAATCAAGAGTTTGATGTGAGGCCCAGTTATTAAACCATTTCATCGATCTTGCTTGTTTAATAGCGATGGTTTGAAATTAATCAATAAAAAAAAAAAATGCATAACTGTTTAACATGCAATATAGATGCGAGGCAAACTGAAATGTCTTGGACAAAGATGTGTTTTTCTTCTTCTTTCCATTCAATGAGGCTGTCTGTGCTGTAGTTTGTGGTTGACTGTATCCATGTTCCTGATTCCTGAATGAGGCCCTGCATAACAACAGGAGGCGAGCAGCAGCTCCTACTAATGTAGCCATGAGGTGGAGGCTTACACAACACAAGCTCACAGCGACCGCGGGCCAAATGGCATTCTATTATTCCCTATTAGTGCACTAAGGTCATTTGGGACGTGGGCAGCACGGCCTGGCCTGGAATAGAGGCTCTGCTCCCTTTCATCTGAAATACACCATCTGATACTAAATGGTCTCAGAATACTCTTGTCTTATCTCCCCCGGCCCGGCCCACACACACGCGCGCGTACCAGAGAATCAACTCCTCCCAAGAACTCCACAGTTAATAATACTGAACAAAAATATATAAACGCAACATGTTTAAGTGTTGGGCCCACGTTTCATGAGCTGAAATGTTCCATACACACAAAAAGCTTTATTTCTCTCAAATTATGCGCACAAATTTGTTTACATCCCTGTTAGTGAACATTTCTGCTTTGCCAAGATAATCCATCCACCTGACAGGCGTGGCATATCAAGAAGCTGATTAAACAGCATGATCATTACACAGGTGCTGGGAACAATAAAAGGCCACTCTAAAATGTGCAGTTTTGTCACACACAACACAATGCTACAGATGCCTCAAGTTTTGAGGGAGCGTGCAATTGGCATGCTGACTGCAGGAATGGCATGCTGACTGCAAGATGAAACTGTGGGTTTGCACAAACGATACATTTCTGCAGAAACTGTCAGAAACCGTCTCAGGGAAGCCTATCTGCGTGCTCGTCGTCCTCACCAGGGTCTTGACCTGACTGCAGTTTGGCGTCGAAACCGACTTCAGTGGGCAAATGCTCACCTTCGATGGCCACTGATACGCTGGAGAAGTGTGCTCTTCACGGTTGAATCCCGGTTTCAACTGTGACGGGCAGATGGGTGAGCAGTTTTTTTGATGTCAATGTTGTGAACAGAGTGCCCCATGGTGGGGTTATGGTATGGGCAGGCATAAGCTACAGACAACGAACACAATTGCATTTTATCAATGGCAATTTCAATGCACAGAGATACCGTGATGAGATCCTGAGGCCCATTGTCGTGCCATTCATCCGCTGCCATCACTTCATGTTTTAGCATGATAATGCACGGCCCCATGTCGCAAGGATCTGTACACAATTCCTGGAAGCTGAAAATGTCGCAGTTCTTTAATGGTCTGCATACTCACCAGACGTCATCCATTGAGCATGTTTGGGATGCTCTGGATTGCCGTGTAAGACAGCGTGTTCCATTTCCCGCCAGTATCCAGCAACTTCACACAGCCATTGAAGAGGAGTGGGACAACATTCCACAGGCCACAATCAACAGCCTGATCAACTCTATGCGAAGGAGATGTCGTGCTGCATGAGGCAAATGGTGGTCACACCAGATACTGACTGGTTTTCTGATCCACGCCCCTACTTTTTTTTTTAAAGGTATCCGTGACCAACAGATGCATATATGTATTCCCAGTCATGTGAAATCCATTGATTAGGGCCTAATTTATTTATTTTACAATTGACTGATTTCCTTATGAACTGTAACTCAGTAAAATATTTGAAATTGTTGCATGTTGCGTTTTTTTATATTTTTCTTCAGTGTAGTTTGGTCTAGAATGAATAATGTGTGATGAGAACTTCTGTCCTTGGAGGCATGCTGTATAGACTTGCATCACCCTAGATAGAATATGCCAGAGCAGAGAGGAAAGGGCTCCTTCTGACCTGAGATGGATAATGAGGTATTACTGTGAAGGATTACTTCCCGCCACTACAACAACTCACTAGCTCTAGTCCAGGGGTTAGGTGTAATGCAGTGGTCTCACCACAGGGATGTTGCCAAGACAACCTTAGGGTAAAGCAGTAGTAAATGTTTAGTCCGTGAAGTTCCATTCCAAACAGCGCTGGCAGGTTGAGTAGAATAAAAGGTTGTTGTGGTAAAATCAGCAGAAGGTAAACCGTATCTGCTGTGAACTGTTCTTTGTGTGAAACGTTGGGACCACCGACTACTGGCAACCAGGCACATGGTTAGTCATTCACCCTGACTGACTGTCTATCTCCCTTTCCTCTGTGCAGCGGCTTCCACAACAGATCCACGAGCGAAATGAGAAGCTGAAGGAAGAGATGATGGGTATGAGATCCATTGTATTTTTCACCAACTGCTTTTCTCGTTTTGTATAGATTGCACCCCCATGAAAACATTTCAAAGACTGAAGTACAGTGCATTCGGGAAAGTATTCAGACCCCTTCCCTTTTTCCACGTTTTGTTACGTTACAGCCTTATTCTAAAATTGATTAAATAAATACAAATCCTCCTCAATCTACACACTATACCCCATAATGACAAAGCGAAAACAGGTTTTTAGAAATGTTAGCAAATTTATTAAAAATCAAAAATGAATACCAAGTATTCAGACCCTTTGCTATGAGACTCGAAATTGGGCTCAGATCCTTTTTCCATTGATCATCCTTGAGATGTTTCTACAACTTGATTTTAAAGACTAAAGTACATTCACTGACGAGCAAAAAAAACACTGAATGGTGCCCTGTGATCTGTTTAAATCAGATTGTTGGCAGGTGAGGGTGGTCCTAAAATAACAGAAGTGTTAGGCTGGTTCTGTTGGGCTGGTTCTGTTCCATCATGGTCAAGTATAAGGTTGTGTGGACCCAGCTGTTACTCACGAAGCTGCGAGTGGGGAACACCATCAACTGCTTGGAATTGAAATTGACCACAACGCAGTGTGTAGGGAGGGAGGCTCTTTAACCAACATTTCCTATTCATTTGACTGCATTAAGAGTCTTGGAGCTGTGCTGGAGAAAACTGCTCAGTTCTAATGTACTAAGTTTGTGGAGTAGAACATAGCTAAGCATCCAGTGTATTGGAGTATTCTCTCATTTGACTTAAATGTTTTCATCGCCGTTTTTGTCATGATTTAGCTTTTAATATCTTTCCCTATCTATCTGTCCCTTAGGCAAACTGAAGGACTTGGGCAATATGTTCCTGCGGCCATTTGGTCTGTCCACATCAAACTTCCAGGTAAACCAGGATTCAGGCACTGGATCCTACTCTGTCAACTTTGTTCAGAATCTTAATAACAACAGATAACAGCACGAGGAGCCTGTCTGAGAGCCGTCGTCACACCTGGCTTGGCCACCCCATCCTCAGAGCTAAGAGACTGACAGTCAGGAGCCTCCACTGGTGTGTCAGAGGTCTGAATGGGATCCGTTTGAAATCCAAAAGACAAGTCTTTCATGGTTAAATAAGATTGTGTGTGTGTGTGTGTGAGAGATGGTGCACGGTCTAACAGTCTGAAAGAGCCATTAAATGATCCAGTGACTGTTACTTTGCTGCGTTGTCATTGTTTTTATACGGAGCGATTTCATTTGCCACTTCTTTAATGTCGGGATTGAAAGTGTCACTGGCCTGTAAACACTCAGGTTACACAACTGATGTACAACACATTTGACAACTTCTCAAGAATATGTGGTATCACACCATTTTGTCAAATGGGTTGTACATCAGTTGTACAACCTCGGTGTGTACAGGGCCATAGTGTAGTTGTTACATTTTATTAAAAGATTAACTACTTCGTGGAGGCCATTTTCATTTACTTAAATATTCAGGAGGATGGCGAAGTACAGTACAATATAGAATACAATACTCACACAACAAGTACAAAGGCAAACAGCAAATTTTACTGATTTTAAGACATATACAGATACAGTAGTAACAAAACAGGATTTCCCACAACCCACCAGTCAAGTCGTATGTTTAGTCAAGAAATTATTTGATTGTATTGAAACGCATATATGTACACGAGAAAGATGAGCCACAGCTGATTCAGTCACTGTGGCCTCCGGCTGCTCCTGACTGACTGGGCGTTTCCCTTTTGGAATCCCCAATCCGGCCTGTATCACAAAGTGGCCTCCAGGGTCCAGTCAACTGGCCCTATGTGTCTTGGTGTGAGGGGGGAACTCGGGGAGGAAGAAGTAGGTTGGGTTGACCCTAGAGAAGGGAGGGGGGACAGCTGGCAAGGAAAATGACATGTATGCTTAAATTTGCACATTTTAATTTCATACGTCATCATAACCTCCGATGAGGGTGAGAGAACAAGGGAAGGTGAAAGACGGTGTGAAAGTCAGTTAAGTGTGCATGACACTGAGCAGGGGAGCCATCTTTGTTTTCCTGTATTTGACTGTCAACTGTAGACGACACATCTCAAGTACTGCAACACTCCAGCTCCCCAGGAACAGTCTAGACATTTGGAGGTGTTCAGCAAACCTCTTAAGGGCTCAATTCAATCCGTGAAGAGCTGCGCTACATAGATAGAAATGTAAAGGCAATGTTCCCGCGTTAGCGGAGACCGCATTACTAAATGTTAATCGCGTTATAAACACTGGACTTCAGCAATACGGATTGAATCGTGCCCTAAGGCTGCTCGTATCTCATCGGGTAGCTCACTGTGGAATAACAGGAGCTGATATAAGATTGTGGCAGAGACTGAGACAACGGGGCGGGGCGGGGCGGGGCGGGTGGAATCTGCACAACAAAACCCAGTCTTCTGCAACTGCACTGTAATACCATAGCACATGCAATCTTTATTGCATTATTATTATTTTTATACATAGTATTGTTTTTATTCCTTTTTTTATTTTTATTTTTACATTTGAGTCGTTTAGCAGACGCTCTTATCCAGAGCGACTTACAGGAGCAATTCGGGTTAACGGCCTTGCTCAAGGGCACATCAACAGATTTTTCACCTAGTCGCCTCGGGGATTCGAACAAGCAACCTTTCTGTTATTGGCCCAAAGCTCTCTTCTTATCTTTGCATTTCAAGATCACTGATCAACGCACTATAAAACCCTGCAAAATCCTGTGTCCTGTCACAACGTGTGTATTCAATGTAATCAATAACAGTCAGAGAACCCACGTGTGCTCGTCTACTGCAGATGTCTTCACTCAAACTAAGGTCACATGCTTGCGGAACTGGACGCCTGCTCAAAACAAATCCGATGGATAGGCCCGGAGGAGTAGGTCTGCTATTCATTATAAATATATAAATGTTCCTTCTTCCGATACTTAAATAAAAAATAATTATGTCCATGACGTGTCGCCATCAATTCTGGACACGTCCTTCCGTCCGACAGTCTCGCAACCAATGGCAGTGTTAGGATTAAAGGACCCGTCAGCAGCCCTTCAGCGTTGCAGCACTGGAAGAGAAGCGGGAGAGAGAAAAAGACACATCAGGGACCTTTTCATCCAGATCAGAGGGTTCTTCCTGCCTTAAGAAAGACAAATACAGAAATATAATAGAAATATCTCATAGGTTTAAGTGCATGCCATTAAAAAAAGCTTTTTTTATCCAAGCACAGACATTATTGAAAAAGGCGATCCTATGGTACCTGGCAGGAAGGCCATTCCTCCAAATACTAAAATGTTCACTGAATATGGACTGTAGGTCATTGGTCAGCCAACAACACAATGTTTTTAAGGGGACTCCAGTGAACTCAGGAAGTAACCTCTTACTCCTTGAGTAATAGTACATTGTTCATGTTGCAATGGCTTTACTTGCAGACTCAAGAACACGCCTAAGGCGTTTTGGGAGGGGTCCTGTATGTCTCAATGAGGGATCTCTACCTGAATTGTCCTCCACAGATGTCTCAGCCTAGCAACTATCTGATTGACGGTGGCAAACCAAGATAGACATCACAAATGAGTCATCGTGATCTGTAATAACGTTTCAGCAGTTTGCTGGTCTGCCATGCATTTACTCAATGGAATATTAAAATGTCCTTGAGATTCAAGCCAGATAACCTTGACAGACTGCTGCTGAGTGGTTTGTTTGATTTAATTAAGGATATGTGGATGCTGCTCCTTAACATTTACATTTTAGTTATTTATCAGAGCGACTTACAGTTAGTGAGTGCATACATTTTTCATACTGGCCCCCCGTGGGAATCGAACCCACAACCCTGGCATTGCAAGCGCCATGCTCTACCAACTGAGCTACACAGGGCCAGTATTAACATAAATATAAATAAATGATCTTTTAATTTGTAATTCAAACTAAAACGTTATTTCACAGTACCATTTAATTTACAAAAGTGTTGCTTTCAATCCACTGACTGACAGCACACTAGCAATGCCTCTTCTTCCATTAGCCTGTGAAGTCAATGACCTGCCATCCAAGACCTCTATACCAGGCGGTGTCAGAGGAAGGCCCAGTACATCACTGGGGCCGAGCTCCCTGCCATCCAAGACCTCTATACCAGGCGGTGTCAGAGGAAGGCCCAGTACATCACTGGGGCCGAGCTCCCTGCCATCCAGGACCTCTATACCAGGCGGTGTCAGAGGAAGACCCAGTACATCACTGGGGCCGAGCTCCCTGCCATCCAGGACCTCTATACCAGGCGGTGTCAGAGGAAGGCCCTAAAAATTGTCAAAGATTCCAGCCACCCTAGTCATAGACTGTTCTCTGCTACCGCACGGCAAGCGGTACCGATGCACCAAGTCTGGAACCAACAGGACCCTGAACAGCTTCTACCCCCAAGCCATAAGACTGGTTATGTGTACATATCTACTTCAATTACCTCGTACTCCTGCACATCGACTCAGTACTGGTACCCAGTGTATATAGCTAAGTTATCATTACTCATTGTGTATTTATTATTACGTGTTTTACTGTTCTATTATTTCTCTATTTTCTTTCTCTTAGCGTTGTTTACGAAGCATGTGACAAATAAAATTTGATTTGATCTGTATGACCTAGCTTTTAAAAAATAATTGCCTAGTCAGACCATTATTACTATCAGCCAGTTGGAACAGTAATAACGGTCTGACTAGGTGATATTTTTAATAGCTATGTATGACCTGTATCTGTTTGCAGGTAAGAAAATCTGTTCAATAAAAAGGAATGATTTTGCTATAAAAAATAATAATATCCTCCACATTCCTCCCGTTATCGTTCATGTGCTAACAGCCTCAGGTGGCACAGGGGCTTAGACTGGCAGATGTGTTTTTCTACAGGTCTGCTATTTCATAAAAGCCCACAAAATGTTGCAGTAAAATCACCGCTAATATAAAGACCACAAGCCCCATTTTAAAAGGCATGGTCATTGTCAACTTAAAATGCCCCCCTTTTGGTGCGAAAAGAGAATAGAAATATCTCAAATTCCAAATGACCGTCAATGTCTTCATAACAGCTAATAAATGTCATTGGATTTGTAGGTGTTAATGGAAGTAGGAGCACTAAAATGACGACAACTAGGGAAGATTCTTCAAGTTGACATTTTATTTATATACTTTTTTTTTTTTTTTTTTTTTAAACAGCAGAAAACATTTACACAAGTGTTCATCAAATGTTACTTTTCAACGGTTTTGTCCCCTATACAGCATTCTCTGATCTGCAAACAGATGGCGGAAGCCAGAAAGAAACAGAACCAACTGTCATAATCGTCCATGTCTCTGGTCAGGTCAGTGTGCTCTACCAAGCAACAGGACTCTGATCTCTACATGTTCGGGCCAAAAGGGCAAAAGGTGAGGCGATGTTAGTCTTACTGTATGTCATTTCATACTCAAGTCAAGAGTGGATAGGTAGCTGGGAACATATTTTAGGAAATATATAATTCATCGTCAATTTTGTGATTAAAATGGTCAAATCTGAAGTGAACCCATAATTACAGAACAGAAGAGGTCATCTTTACCCTTCGTCACTTCAGCCAGGAGAGGTCATCTTTCCTCACAACCACCCTCCTCAGCCAGGAGAGGGTAATCTTTCCTCACAACACATTCTCCCCCCCCCCCCCATCAAACCAAAGAAAACCCTTTATTACCATTAATCCTCATGAAAGTTGAAAATAATTTCATACAGATTGTACTGTACATAATATATAAAAATCAAGATTCACAGTCGTACAAGATTAGCAGTGAAGTAAGTGATTGAAGATAAAGTTCAGACACCAAATAAAGTCAACACACATTTCCCACCTCAAATAGGGATGGAGTAGGCTTAACAGCGGAACACTGAGAAGTCAACAAGATACGGCAAACCCATAGTAAAAGTTTAACAAAATGAGCAAACATATAGTCACTCCCTGTAACGTGCTACCATACCACATCTGTCTATGAGAGGAGTAACTAAAATGGCTTCCCTCTGTCAATGCTAGTTGACTCAATATAATTGTAATCATAAGCTTTCAATGTTTGTTTAAAACGTCCCGATGCAGACAATTCATTAAATCAGTCATTTAAAAAATAAAAATAAAATAAAAATGGCCAATTGGGCATTATTTTATGTATGCAAAACCAAGGCGCTAGCTAGGAAGATCAGAGAAGTAGGAATAGAACAGTCTTGGATAACTCAGTAGAGCATTAGGTAGACAGGACATAGTCGATCGATAGAGGAACAGAGACAGGGGGCGTGAGGAGGCCTAGAAGAGAGCCAAGGGAACTAGATGATGTAGTAGCACTGGATAAGGGGGGGTACTGTATCTACTGTCATCTCTATTTTCAGAGGGGATGACGAGCGGCACACCATCCTCCTCTCCTCACCACCCCGGCTCACCTGTCTGGAAAGCCCTGGATGGCAGCTCCCACAGCCAGTCAGCTCCCACAGCCAGCCAGCTCCCACAGCCAGCCAGCTCCCACAGCCAGCCAGCTCCCACAGCCAGTCAGCTCCCACAGCCAGTCAGCTCCCACAGCCAGCCAGCTCCCACAGCCAGTCAGCTCCCACAGCCAGCCAGCTCCCACAGCCAGCCAGCTCCCACAGCCAGCCAGCTCCCACAGCCAGCCAGCTCCCACAGCCAGCCAGCTCCCACAGCCAGCCAGCTCCCACAGCCAGCCAGCTCCCACAGCCAGCCAGCTCCCACAGCCAGCCAGCCAGCTCCCACAGCCAGCCAGCTATGACTATGTCCGAGGTACAGCAGGTACATAAGCCCCTATGCCTGCTCACTCCTCAAATCCACATGGGTCCACTTCCTTGTCACATCACAGCTACAGCATGTTTACCACCAGCAGAGATACATAATATGTACTTCTGCTCAGATCCTGAATATTTCCATTCACAGTATCTGACACCGAACCGTTTGTTGCATAGACTGAAAGAAATACACTGTTTTGTCTTTAAGATTTTGACAATTGGCAGCGGAACTCGAATGATCAAGCAGAAAGCGGGTGCCATGTTTGCCTACCTTTCCTCTTCTCCACAGCACCACCTCACGTCTCGAATTGCGTAAGCAAGGCGCAAACCTCGGGAGGGGTGCAGGTGACAAGCAGGATAGGGGTGCGGGGAAGGGGTATGGGGGAGGGATGCGGGGCAGGAGCAGGGGAGGGATGCAGGGGAGGGATACGGGGGAGGAGCAGGGGGGGGGGGTACAGGGGAGGAGCAGGGGAGGGATGCGGGGGAGGGGTACGGGGAGGAGCAGGGGGAGGGGTACGGGGGAGGAGCAGGTGAGGGATGCGGGGGAGGAGCAGGGGGGGATGCGGGGGAGGAGCAGGGGAGGGATGCGGGGGAGGAGCAGGGGAGATATGCGGGGGAGGAGCAGGAATGGATGCGGGGGAGGGGTACGGGGGAGGAGCAGGGGAGGGATGCGGGGGAGGGGTACGGGGGAGGAGCAGGGGAGGGGTGTGGGGAAGGGGTGCAAGGGAGGGGTGCAGGGGAGCAGAAAGCGGGTGCCATGTTTGCCTACCTTTCCTCTTCTCCACAGCACCACCTCACGTCTCAAATTGCGTAAGCAAGGCGCGAACCTCAGGAGTGAGCTGCTTGGCAGCCTTGGCTGCCTCTGTGATGGCTTTACGGTACAAGCCCTTTCTCTTCTTGTCGAAGCGTGACTGGAAGCTTTCTAGAAAGGGGGCGACCTGTGCAAGAGCCAGGAAGGAGGTGGTGGGTGAACCAAACCAGGCGACACGGGCCTCCTGCCTGACTAAGAGCCCATTATCTTTGCGGCTGATCTGGATGCCTAAGACGCGGGCTGGCCACCAGGGAAAGCCATATATTTTGGCCCAAACGATGTCCCCTACGCAAATGGTCCTGCCCTCCAGAGAGACACACTTAGACACATTTTTTGAAAATACTTTCTGAGATTTACAGGGCTTTTTCTCTTCCGTAGGGGCAGGCGACGGGTCAGCGACTGCTGAGGACGTGCCGGGGGCGGGGGGCGTGTGCAAATCCCCGGGAGGGAGAAAGTCAAAGGTCTCGGTAGAGCTACACTCTGAGTTTGAGGACTTCAAGTCGTCTGCACTATCAACGCTGCACATGGACGTATTAGAGGAGTCGGGCTGGCCGGGGTTAAGGGTCATGTAAACGACAAGGTTGCCAGCCTTGCTGCCACGCGTCTCCCGCCTCTCCTCCTGCCCACCCTGCTCCGCCTTGGGGTCGCCGTGCTCCATGGCTGTGGGGGGCTCCACTTGGGGCTGGGGCTGAGGATAGAGCTCAGGTTCTGGCCCGTTATCTGGGCCCTGGCTTTCAGCAGCAGTGGCTTGGCCTGTGGAGCAGGAGGAGGAGGAGGAGTGTGTGGCGGTGCAGTGGGGCGCGTCTGGCTTTGGAGGGGACAAACGGTCACTTCCTGGCACTTTCTCCAGGCAAGGCGGCTTACATGTAGAAGAGTCATTCTCTTCACTACGGTACCTTTGGGGCTTGATGCGCATCCTGGGTGGGAGAGGGGTGGCGTTGCTTGGTCCCACCCCGCTGATCTGCTGCAGCCGTCGGGTGAAGTGGACCTTCTGGTGTGCGTGGGCCTCCTGCAGGGCGGCTGCCCTCGTCATCGTCTTGGCGTTGCCACTGCTGTCAGTGACCACCGTAGTCTCCCTCTGCCTCTTCTGGGCCTTGGCCAGTTTCAGCACCTCCCGGGCCTTGGAGTGATCAACATTTTTGCTCCGCAGCACTTTCTTGGCATTGAGCTGGACTCTGGAGCCGCTGTTGACCGGTGATGATGTTGTGGTGGAGGTTGCCCTCAGAACCCTGTTCCCTCCAGCTCCGCCCTTCACCTGGACCAGAGAGGAGGAAGAGGAGGAGACCTGCCGTTTGGCCACCTCAGCAGCACGGCCCTTCTCCTCTGAGCGGGGGTCATTACGCGGCCGCTTGCTGACAGTGGCTGCACTGTCGTTGCGTCTCCGCTTGGCGTCCTCGCCCCTAGAGTCCGACCCAGGGCCTCTGCGTGGCTCCCTCTTCTCCACGGTCGTGACAGCCCCCTTGCACTTGTCACAGAGCACCTGGCGGGGCCGCAACTTGATGGCGTTCATGATGGAGGTGGGCTCCTCGCGGTACAGCCTGCGCTTGGGCCGCCTGATCTTGCGGGGAGGCGGCTGAGGTAACGACTGGTTGTAGGTGTCCCTGATGAACAAAGGCGGAGGGTAAGGGGCTCCTTCCTGAAACAGTGGGGGAGGTTTTGAAGTCCATGGGTTAGGCTCAGGCTGGGGGTCAGGGTTTGGTTCGGGGATTGCGACGACTTGGCCATCGGGGTTTTCCTGGACTGGCTTTTCCACCTTCCCAGTCTCTGGCTGGAGTGGTTCCGTCTTTAGCTGCATAGATTCAGGTTTATCCTTGTATTCCCTCTTGGGGAACACAGTGATTGGAATTCCATAGGGTCCAAACCTGAGAATGGAAAGTTGAGAGGATTTAGAAACTGTGGATAACTATAAAAAAAATAAACTCATATCATTCATTGGCTTGTTTGTTTTTTAGTTTTTCTTGTATTTCTCTGACATTTCATGCTAATTCAAGATGTTTCTCATTTAGGCCTACATAGGTACACTTAGTACATAAATCTAAAGCAATTAAATCCTGAACATGCAAGGAGTAAAAGGTTCAGACATCTACCACATGAAAACATAAAAGGAGTGCTGTGAAGAACAGAGGCACACAAAATTTGTGTTGCACGAGATCAAAGGAGCTCCCACAGACTAAAACACAAAACCACCGTAGGTAACTAGAGTGCACAAGGTCCTGAGAACACAGCAAGAAACCAAGCCTTGTTTACAATATTAACTTAATTAACTTAACTCAACTTCCCTCCAACTTTATTCATTAAAAAGAGAAAGTGAGTCAGAAAGAATTAAGTCTTAAAAAAATCGCTTAAATGTAACTGCATGTAATCTAAAATGTAATCTACGTAATCCCTGAAAGTAATATGATTTATCATGAGAGGATCATAAACAATAACTAGTAATGCTGCACACTCCAAGAACGGTTGAAATCTCACCTTTCTGGAGAAAAAAATAGTTATACATGACTGTGTTGTAGTCACTTGAGGACACAGTACAAATATGATAAAAATTAGAAATATTTTATATGACGCATTTCCTATTCAACAAAACTGGATGAATAAGGCTTGAAATGACTTGTATGCTTTCTAAATATAGTATAATCAAATTATAAAACCAGTAAAACTATAAGATTTTACCTGTAAAATACATATTTGTATGTTTAGTGTTAGAGAAAATGTGTATATTCTCGAAAGGTCTCTCTTGATCAAAACATCTGTCCCCACCGCTGTGAACGTCTCACAGAGCACTGGCTTTGCTTCCTGAACTCGTTAGGAACTCGCCTTTCATCTCATATACTGTCCATCTATGACAAAACAAAGTGTTTTTTTGTTTAAAATCTTGGAATTATTTTTGGATTAATGGCTATAAATCGATCTCTGAATGTGCTATAGTGATGTAAGAATTGCAGGCGTGTGATTTGTCAGTGGCTGTGACATATGGTTCAGCCAGGAGCTGGACAGTAAGAAGAGCGAATGAAATGGTAGGAGGAACATCCCAGCTTCAAGTGGTTTCAGATTTCACAACCTACGTCACACAGGCGTGGGAACCAGGGTTATCCCTCAACGTGAGCCATTTCGATCTGCGGTGTCCACAGATCGATTTATATGTGAAAATGTCTGTCAGAACCGGTACCACGCAGGTTCCCTAAACAGGGGGCTTTACATCTAACTTTATAAGGCAGATCAGAGGATCAGAACTGACTCTTGGGTTAAACCTACCACACATTTCAACATCTTGTTTTGTCTATTTGACTGAGTGAAATTAGAGGAGAACGTGTAGGGACGTGGGCCATGCAAAGCAAAACCAGACATGGCCTGTCTGATAACTCAAAGCATGCCTAGCCTACATTCAACACTACCAAGAACCAAAAATAAACAGATCTGAATAAGCCTATAACGTGTTAGGGTTGGCTTAGTTGTTACCATGGCAGAATATACGTTTCAACCCCAGAATAACACTTCTACACCACGACAACTTCAGCTTAACCCAACTCTTAAAATGTCCGACCCTACTGCACAACACCCATTGGGTCAAAAGGTTCAAGCTGAACTACCTGAGATATCATATTCCGTACAGCATTTGTTTCCTACCAGAGCACATCCTAAAATAATCCCCATGGCAAGACAGAGATATGACAGAGATATAGAGACTCATGGACTAAATGAGTCCCTATGCTGCATTAGTGAGAACAGCAAAGCTCAAATCCAGGTTAAGATTGGTCATATCCTACCTCTAGTGGACCTGCACTGAACTACCCTTCCTCCTCAATGGATCTACACTCTTCCTTATAGAGACTGAATGGGATTTTAAGCACTTACAAATTCGTAACATATTGTACAAATTGGAATTTGTAACATATCATACAAATGACAGGATTTTTATTCAACTTGTTTTTGCAGGACGTAACATTACACGACATCGATGACGTTGTACAAAATTGTGCACCGTTTTGGTTCGTGAGCAAAACTACTGGCTGAAAGTATTCAACAGCTCTGCTGCATCCCTTTAATAGGAGCATTCATTGTAACATGGTATCAGGCGATACACTCAAAACAAATAGTCCAATGCTAACCCATATCCTTATATCACGTCTACATGAGCATCTTGCAAATGAATGCAATGTGACAGCAACATATGATTATACAAATGGGAGAGAGAAGTATTGCTTTTCATTGCATTTGCCATTCATGGGAGGGCAATTTCAGTAACAGATCAAACTGCAGTCACAGCAACCACTCATGATAATGAGATCATTTAGGACAAGGACAATGTCATTTATCAAATTTGGAGAGAGATTGTGCATTGTTTACATAGGTGAGGAGATGGTATGAAACAGTAACAGCCAAGATTCAGGTGAGGATGGAGGATCTGGGCTGAAAATAATTTTTCCCAACAGAGCAGAAACTCCAGTGAGATGATGAGCCATGGTGTTTTAGCTAACCACCCAATGACTATGAATTATACATCACAGCACTGGGTCAAGGTGTGGAACAGAGTCTGCACAGGAGAGATACAGAATAGCCTCTAATAGTATAGGGGAAATGGATCCCCCAGAAGACACCTTGACAAGGCCTGGATTGCACTGAGCCATCATGGAAGCTGAAAATGTAGATAGAGTTTGTACTGTCCTGAGATAAAAAATAAACTGGACAATGTGGCAGGCTACGGCCTTTTTCAGGGCATAACATTAAACGGGAAGGTTTGGGATGCTTGTACTTAATAACTGCACTTAGGGCTACATACAAACTTTCAATTTCTCTAAATGGGAGGGAGGGGATGTGTCCAGTTCAAATTAATTGCTTCCCTGGCAGTTACATAAAGAAAGTACATCTATCCTTGCATTAATCTGGCCATGAGACCATCCATTCCTACTTATAAACATCCTTGAAACCGCTGAAAGATGCAGATTCCTCTGTGACAGCTGACATTAAGTGTGAAATTTCACAAGGATAAGGGAGTATCTCACACACTGATCACAACTAATGACACAGCCATGAACAGGAGGGGAACATGCCGTTCCTCACCACTGCCTTTGCTTTCCATCACAGCTTCTCACAGCAGCCTCCTTATCAACCAACACCTTTCATTGTCACACAACCACCATCTTCTCCTTCCTTATCCAGGGAAGCTGTGCAAAAGGATGGCTTGGTCAAGAAACCAATTCTACCCCTAGGCACTTTCTAGATCTGAAATAGGCTTATTGGATAGTAGGGCTGGGAATTGCCAGGGAGCTCACGATACAATATTATCACAATACTTATGTGTCGATACGATATGTATTGTGATTCTATATGTATTGTGATTCTATATGTATTGTGATTCTATATGTATTGCGATTTGATGTTTCAAACATATTGTTCACTATATATCTGCTGCAGAGAGAAGAGAGAGCTATGAGAAAATGAGTTTTGATCAGTAATGGAAATAAAAGTGCTGAAAACGTTGGCTCACTATTTAAAAAGAAGATGGAGAACAAGCTATAGGATGAAAAATACTGGAGTTTTGGCGCAGATACAGCCGACTAGCGCTAGCTAACACTACCTAGCAACAAAAACAAGCAAACAAAACATTTAAATCGATACTTGGGAGTTAAAGGGTCAATATATATATTGGATATGTAACTATCGATTTCCCCCCCATCACTATTGGATAGGTACATGCAATATGGTAGTAATACTGATCTTTTCTGATGTTTCAGATAAGTGCTTAAGTAGAATATGGAATGTTCCTGGGCCCGGTTTCCCAAAAGCATCTTAAGGCTGTTCATCGTTAGAACCATTGATGATACTAATGATGAACATAGCCTTAAGATGCTTTTGGGAAACCGGGCCCAGGTCTATGTCTACAGTCCGAACCGACAGCAACTCACCTCACCTGTCTTTTGAGCACACATCCAATGGGGAAAACAACGCCACCATATGACCTGTAGAGAACGACCGATAATCGGCCAAGACAATATATTGGCCTTTTCTAGTCTATCAGCCCTTCTCTAGTGGCTTTGCCGATAGTCCCTCTACATAGCAAAACTGCTGCTATGCCGGCAGCCACTCACCGCCTGAGCCATGAGCACTGCACAATGCAGAGGAATGTCTATCTGGGAAAACCAGCAGGAAGCTAGCTCATTCTCCAAAAGAATGAACTAGCTTGACAGATAGCTAAACTAGCCTGACAGATAGCTAAACTAGCTTGACAGATAGCTAAACTAGCCTGACAGATAGCTAAACTAGCTTGACAGATAGCTAAACTAGCCTGACAGATAGCTAAACTAGCTTGACAGATAGCTAAACTAGCTTGACAGATAGCTAAACTAGCCAATTGAGCTGTTTCATCCTAGCAGCGGAGTTGTTTAGAGATGCTTCGTGACATCTGGAAAAAATATATACATTTTCCCCGAGCACGGAAAATGACTAAAAATACTAGTTTCATAAGCATCCGTGATCAAAAATCATTACGTTACGTTGCTCCCATTTGCATTGAATAGATGTTATTTGATATTGTCAAACTAACAACAGTGCCTATATGATGTCCTTCCATACAGGCTGGAGTGATGCTTCTATGCAAACGTTGTTAATCAGTAGGCTAATATAAGACCCAAATGGAAGGCCAACAGACTGTTTGTTATCTGTAGCACCATAGACTCTACTGATCAGCCCAAACAAGCTCAATTACTCAATGCATGCAAACACTCCTATTGATTTGCATTCACCTGTATTGTGAGTAAGCCTACAGTATGCCATCTTCATTTACCCAGTTTATCAAGAGATTTACCATTCAAATAAAATTATCACCATTACGTAGTTAGATAGTTTTTATCAAAGTCACCTTTTTTTGTTTGATTTTTTTCACCCCTGCATGAATGAATACACAGCTGTCTGGGAAATGTTGTCATCAATATGGAATATCAGTCTTAAATATCGTCAGTTGGCCTCCTTGACCCCCAAAAATCGGCATCGGCCCTAAAAAAAATTCATAATGGTTCTCTAAAGACCTATGCTATCGAACACACTCTGGCCAATCACAGGCACAAGGCCTGCACTCAGGGGACATTTGGAAAACGAAAGCCATAAATCGATCCCTTAAACTAGAGAAGAAAATGCGAAAAATAAACAAGAGGTTTCACTCTCACCAAAATATGTCCAAAATAAGTCCAATGCGTTTCTATGTTGCCTAACCCCCCCCCCCCCCCCCCACTTTGGGAAAACAACCCCCATTGTTAAGGCGGAGACATAAGCATCTCGTCATTATATACAGATCTCTGCTTAGACTCAACAATGAGGATCTAAAAATGTAGTATTTTGTTTGTAGAGGGGGCTGGTGCTGATTATCTACAGTGCTGTAAGATTGGAAAAGGAAACCCTAAGGTTTTAGTGGCCTCCATCTTGTCATTGCAATGAACTGACCATTGTCTTTGAGATGACCGCTGCTCAGGATCTTATCATAGCAACTTAAACTAATGTGGCTTCCAAGTTATAGCATATATTCTTCCATGTATTAATAGCCTAGGCCTACACGGTAGAACACCAGAAATGAAATGATATCCTGATATTATACCCTGAAATGATATGAAGATATCCTGATATTATACCCTGAAATGATATGAAGATATCCTGATATTATACCCTGATATGATATGAAGATATCCTGATATTATACCCTGAAATGATATGAAGATATCCTGATATTATACCCTGATATGATATGAAGATATCCTGATATTATACCCTGAAATGATATGAAGATATCCTGATATTATACCCTGAAATGATATGAAGATATCCTGATATTATACCCTGAAATGATATGAAGATATCCTGATATTATACCCTGAAATGATATGAAGATATCCTGATATTATACCCTGAAATTATATGAAAATATCCTGATATTATACCCTGAAATGATATGAAGATATCCTGATATTATACCCTGAAATGATATGAAAATATCCTGATATTATACGCTGAAATTATATGAAAACCTGAAGAACAACTCCATAATGAGCTGTGAGCAGCTTGTGAGGGAAACGAAACACCACAAGGTGTTGATTTCCTCTTTGATAGTTTAGTAAAGTTTGTGTGTGCAGATGTCACCTTTGCTTAACATAATAAGGATATTTAACATAGGCCCCAGGCAAATCAGCAAGTTTAACGATGACACCAAATATAGACCTGCAGCTGATAAGTGAGAGAACGAAGGTGGGATGGAGGAAAGGTGTTGATGAGGCGGATGACAAATTACAAAGAGGAAATATGACAGAAAACGAAAGGGGTGTTAACAGTGGCATAGTGCTACTCTACCAACTGCACTATTCTCTAATGCTGCTTTTCAACTGTAGCACCAGTATTACACTAGTGTATACACCCTTATGTTATACTCTGGAAATTGTTCCATAGCTAGGGCTGACAGTGGGGACTTGTGAAAATCAGAATCAACAACCTCTGCATAAATAAAAACAGTTTATTTGTGAAAAGGTGTTAAAGTTCACAGTTAGCCATTGTTATGTAAAATGACAGCTGAAAAGTACCAGTGGCCTGGCTTTGGCCCCAAGTGAGAGCAAGGCCGCCGGAGCCATGGCCCAGTGAGGCACGGGTGCCGGCCCGCGTAACTGGAAACAGACAAGTCTGAGCCTTTTGGGTAAAACACTAGCGTAAATCCTGTATGGAAATGCACCATAAGTCTGACCTTACGCTATATACTGGTCATGTGATCATCCTCTCCAGCTGACCTCTGATATAACTGGACTTTGTAAATAAAACAAAGATGAGCTTTGTAAACTGAAAAGTCTAAAACTGAAAGCACTGCCCACATAATTGGGGATAAGAGCGGTTACTCTCTGTATTTTTGTGACTTGGTTGTCAAGCTGTAGAGATCACCTGGTAGCTTGACCCCTCGCCCTCTGGCAAGAGTAGAAACCTGTCAGTTAAGGTCAGGAAGATGGGACAGGAGTTAGGAATGTAGATGCACCACATCTTTCAGGAGTGAAGTGCAGTGTACATTGTAGGTGTATAATGTGCCATGGATGTTAGTAGTAAACAAAACAACGTGATATGATTCCAGGCCTAAACTAAGGGACAGAAAAGTGTCAGGAAGTAAAGTGACATGGCTAGAAAACATAATAAAATACATTTCTTAGAAGGATCATAATATACCTTTTAGAGAGGTCCATCAGAACCCCGGAGAAGATTTTCTTGCCTAACCGAAAGGACACCACCAGTGCGTCGTCTATAATGTGATCCAGAGATACTCGAACCTCGGACCCAGGTATCAGGTTGTCCACTGACTCGGCCTGTACATCCCCAGTTTCAGCACCGGACACAGCGGGAGAAGGTTTCGATACTGGATCGCTTTCATTGAAGTTCGTTTCGAACCTCTGTGGTGAGCGCGAGTCTCCCAGTTCTGCCAAGGTGGGAACCGGGTCCACTGGCATTACAGGAACCTCGGGCCTCGGAGGGTTCTGGGTTGTGATGCTCGAAAAGTCACACATGTAACCAGTCTCCATGGGTGTCCCAATGACTGTCTCCCTCTCTAGAATCGGTAGAGAGTCGACGTGGTCTATGGACTGGGGAGGTTCAAGCGAAGCAGCTTCCGAGGAGTCGTCGTTCTTGTACTCGGAGCCAGAAGGAAATTCATCTGCAGGTTCAGGATCCAGTTCAGCCTCGTGAGACGGTTTAATTAAAGCTCTATAGTCACACTCGATACTAGTAGGTTGGGTTAATTCTGGGTTCTGATAGTAATCGATAATGGGTTCTGCTGGTTCTGCTAACGACAGCCCAGCCTCCGTTGCTACAGGTTGCGCAGGGAACGAATGCAAAAAGACCACCGATGGCTGTGAATCGGAGATTGAGCTATTCTGAAGGCAGGCGTAGGGCTCGTGCTTACTGACCTCGTTTGCAGGTTCAACATTTGGCGAAAAAAACTGTTTCAAACGTTCCGCCCTCGACATGGTGTATTTCGAACCATAGCCCTCACGAGCATGGTTCTCGGTTTTTTCTACGCCGACCCCGAGACAGCCTGCCTCGATGTGTTCATCCTCTGCACGACCAGCGAGGGCTTTTCCCGCTGCTTCTAGGTCTGGCCTGCTCACTAGCTCCATTTGGACCTGGCTGCATTCCTGAACTGCATCCCCATCCTTGAGTTGGTGAACAAGGTCCATTACTGGTGCGTACTCCTGCGTCGCATCGGAGTCGATTTTGGCCCCCGGCACCGGTTCGTAATCACCACCGTTCCCCGCTGTTGTTGTTGATGCCGCAATAGCTCCTGGCTCCGCAGCCACGGCCGCCATTTTCTTTCCGCTTTGCTTCTACGGCCAGGTCCTCTCCCTGTGATAGCGATAGAGCCCGCCCACTTGAAAGTCAAGACCACTTGGGATTGGCCAGCGAACTACAAAGTTGTAGTTGAGTGGTCAATGTCCACGTCATTCAACAGAAACCCCTGGAAACACTTTTGTAATTGGCTCCCTTTGTCTGGTTTTGTAAACATTTGCCACAAGGGGCGATATTGTATTGTATTTTAAGCACCAGCGATGTTTAAGCAGAGATGTTAGAAAATCTACAGTAGGCCCATTGACATTAGGACCTTTGTCTTTGGTTCAAACCTGGCCCACTATCTGTGCGTTAGAGATATCTAACGCCCAGGAAGCTCCGATTCAAACTCCCAATAGACAGCTCTGCAAGCGTTTTAATGTCGCTGAGCAACTAGATCCATTTACTCCCATTACGCCTGTATGTACTTCTAAAAAGCTGTAAATAAAAATTTACAAGCAACCGAAAAAAATGCTGCTTCGGCACCTCCAATGTATTGAGCTGTTGTAGACTTCTAACCTGTATTGGCAGTAATGAGTGATCAATTGGAGATGCCGAATAGGCATGTTTTCGGTTGCTTGTAAATTCTTATTTCGACCTGTTTTGGAAGTACATACCGGCCTTAACAGGCTTAAATTAAGATAGTTGCTCAGCGAAACTCAATATTTGGTGAGTAACGAACGTATTTTGACATTATAACGCTTGGAGAGATTTATAATGTGAGTTTGAATCGTAGCTTCCTGGGAGTTAGAGGATACCCGTCATACTCATAGTCGACATCTCTAACGCACAGATACTGGGCCAGTTCTATCCCTCCCTTCAAAAAAAAGATTCAGGGCAAAATAAGTAAATGCTAATTCACCAGGAAGTGACTCTAGTATTAACTGAGAGCAAACACAATATACAGTAAATGCCTGCAATGACTGAGCAGCCTCGTCTTACTGTCCAAATGACAACAAATGGCTCAAATCCTTGCATAGCCTTCAGCTTCAAGATAACCGGGTGGTGCAAGGCTTTTCAAAGTCGTAGGCCACAATTGCAAATTTGAATTTCATTCTCTTATTTTCTCACATTCTTTTTATGTCTCTATAGAAACCCCATTTACCAGTAGGTCTATGTATGCTATAGTTTCTCCGTTTCTGAAGACAGGATCCAAAAACGAGGGGTCATTTCAATTCTACCATTTATGTCGTCTGCATAAAAGGTGTATCTGAATCGATCAATTGTAGAAATACAATGCAAACTACTGTATATCGCTCATCTGTATTATTCAATGGATACGGGATTTTTTTTTTATAGCAGCTCTGGCTGTTGATCAAACTGATAGTGTTTGATCAACAGTGGTTCTTCTGAAATGCACTGTCAAAGCATCAAAGCAGGAAATACCGTTGACTATCATATGGGGTGGATGGAAGATACATTATTTGACTAGGCAGCTGAACTACATTTTCAGTTGAGGAAATGTGGACATATTCAAATAGTTTATTAGCACTTTGCAAAGAAATCAGACCGATATAATCACGCCACAGATACTACACTGGAGTTTTATTATAAAACATGCAATAATGTTGGAGAGGGCAAATGTTAGGGCTGTGCAAAAGTGACATACTCCTTGTTGAAAGACCTTGCAGATATCACACTATGGAATATGAGAATACAGTATAGGCCATATTTTATGGACGAAGACATTAGTTGTGTCAGTTGTGTGAATTACAGATTATCAATAAGAGAGAGCACCCCCTTCGAGAGTCCCTACTTATAAAGATTACTTCTGATTTGTATGACATTTGGCGAGTATTACATTTGTCATTGGTAAGGGCACTTTGAAGGAGTATGGTGCGCTATAAAAGTTGATGTTTGACTGTGTTTTACGTTCTTCAAAATGATTCAACCCTGAGAGGGGAATAAAATGATTTAGCTCAGCGCTGAAGGACACTGTTGAGCATACAATCATGAAAGAGGTTTATGTTTTCTCATGGCATAGTACCACAACGACTCAAGTGATGAAATCAAAGGTGACACAGTATAAATCAATGAGTAACTGATACCCGAATAGATTTAGGGATTACTTCGTCTCACTTTTGTAAGCATTTCACATGAGCATACAAAAATAAAATAACATGTATTAGAACATTACGTAATTCAAGGAATGATCAAAAACAGTAACCTATTGGGGCTGTGTGTCAAAATGAAGTTCTCATTACAGAACAGTGGCACCATCTCGTCAAGCACGTGAACAACATTTTCTGTTTTTTTCTGCCCATACCATATGCACTGTGTAGCTCAACCACTGTATTGTATAATGTATTACCCTGAAATTAATTTCGTAGTTAATAAAATCACATTGAGATTTTTTATATTACTATTTCTGCACACTATCTCCTAGATATATTGTGATCTATGGGCCTCTGCACTGCAGAGAACTACTATCTCAAGACTATAGGAGTCACATAGCCTTTTACTGTAACTTTACTGTTGTTTAAGGGCTTAACATTCGGTGCAGTGGGTATTTCACCATACTGTAGGAGCCTATGTGGAAAGGTGAGTGACCCCATGGTCACCAGCTCTCTGATGACTCGCCATTTTACCCGGTAGCACCATAAAAGTTTATGGTGTAGTTATGGTAGTGCTGTACGCAAAGTGTCGTCGTGAGAGATGGGTGGAGATGGTGACCATGTTTATTTAAAGAGGGACAGGTTGTCACTCAGTACCTTACTCTTCCCTGCTTGCCTTGGAACTGATTTTCGCTCTCCTCTCCTCTACCCATCAACTCTCTGTACACCATGGCCTTCGCTGGAAAGTGGGAAACTGAGACCCAGGAGGGATACGATGAATTCTGCAAGCTCGCTGGTAAGGCATTTACTTAAGCTTAATAGCCTAGAACCTATAAAAACCTAACTATTTGTCTTGACATCTTGAATTCACTTGGATTATGCAATGTATTGAAAGGGATGTATTCACATTCATTGGAGATTAGCAGTATCAGTGTGGAAAAATGACAGTGCTCAAACTGTGCTCACACATATGAGAATATGATTCAAAATGGCCTCATTAACCCCAGTCTTAACTATATATTTTCTTGTAATCCAAGGCATCCCTGATGACATCATTGAGAAGGGTCGCGACTACAAGCTCATTACTGAGGTGGTGCAGAATGGCAATGAGTTCTCATGGTCCCAGCTCTATCCCACCAACAAGAGCATCACCAACAAGTTTGTAATTGACCAGGAGTGTGACATGGAGACCATCGGTGGGAAGAAGTTCAAGGTAAACATCTCTATGATGTGTTATACAACTTTCAGTCTAGATCAGGAATTAGGGAGTTTTGTGCCTGTGTCTGTTGTGTAAGATGCTGTAGTATTTCAGACTCAAGTCTCATATAGTCACTATAGTCATCAGTCAGGGTCAATAGCCGTAAAGATGACATTCGGACAAGAGAGACAGTTACAGTGTGTATATTGACATTCAAATTCACATAATGAAATCTGCAGCAAGTGTGTCTAATGTTTCGGAGGGTTTGAATAGCAAAGTGAAGATCATAAGGGCAGCAGGTAGCCTAGCGGTTAAGCACGTTGGGCCAGTAACCGAAAGGTCGCTGGTTCGACTCCCCGAGCCGACTAGGTGAAAAATACGTCGATGTGCCCTTGAGCAAGGCACTTGACCCTAATTGCTCCTGTAAGTCGCTCTGGATAAGAGCGTCTGCTAAACGTCAAAATAAATCTATGTCTAGGGGAACTTGGATGCATGTATTATAAATGACATCTAGATTAAACAAACTGAGGTTGTTGGTTGATATAAATTACAGTATGAATAAAAAGCCTTTTTGTGTCCATCCATTTCAGGCCACTGTTACAATGGAGGGGGGAAAGCTGTGCACGAAATTCCCCAAATACCACCACATAGCTGAAATCAGTGGAGGAAAGCTGATTGAGGTAAGAGTGGCACTTTGGCAGAAGATGGTGTATATTAGGAGAGAGGATAAAATATGTTTGGGCAGTTCAAGTGGTGTTTTACGTATTTCTTCCCTGTTTAGACCTCAACCGTGGGTTCAGTCGTGCTGAAAAGAACCAGCAAGAAGATCTAAAGACATTGTGACCGTGTTATTAACAACAACAACAACTCTAATTGAATAATGAGTCAATAAAATGAGACTGCACTGCCAACCTGCCGCTTTGTCCTATCTTATACCACATAATGGGTGACAGGAAAACGTCACAACATTTACCCTGGGACAACCAATCTTTTTTTTTTTTTTTTTTTTTTTGTCATTTAGCAGACGCTCTTATCCAGAGCGACTTAGGGTTAAGTGCCTTGCTCAAGGGCACATCGACAGATTTTTCACCTAGTCGGCTCTGGGATTAGAACCAGCGACTTTTTCGGTTACTGGCACAACGCTCTTAACCACTAAGCTACCTGCCGCCCTCAATCTATCTTTAAACAATACAAAATATACAGTAGTAGTAACTTCATACTGTTTGAAACGTTGAAATAATAGTAGTAGGAATATAGTAGTAGTAACTTCATACTGTGTGAAACCTTGAAATAATAGTAGTAGGAATATAGTAGTAGTAATATACAGTAGTAGTAACTTCATACTGTTTGAAACCTTGAAATAATAGTAGTAGTAATATACAGTAGTAGTAACTTCAGACTGTTTGAAACGTTGAAATAATAGTAGTAGTAATATACAGTAGTAGTAACTTCATACTGTGTGAAACCTTGAAATAATAGTAGTAGGAATATAGTAGTAGTAATATACAGTAGTAGTAACTTCATACTGTTTGAAACCTTGAAATAATAGTAGTAGTAATATACAGTAGTAGTAACTTCATACTGTGTGAAACCTTGAAATAATAGTAGTAGTAATATAGTAGTAGTAATATACAGTAGTAGTAACTTCAGACTGTTTGAAACGTGGAAATAATAGTCTTCATCAATATTTGCTAGAAATATTCAAACCATATAACATCAAGATTAAGCAGTGTGTAGAACAGTATGTGGAAATGAGTTTGATTCTCATTCCACCATGATAGATGTACATTGTTGAGTTTTAGTATTAAACATTAACAAGCAATCAACAGGTTTGTGCCTCAGTATTTAGTGTGTGCAACGAGTTTGATTCTCATTCCACCATGATAGATGTACATTGTTGAGTTTTAGTATTAAACATTAACAAGCAATCAACAGGTTTGTGCCTCAGTCTTATTTAGTGTGTGCATGCATACTGAATTGATAGCCATTAAGCTTAGATAGACACAATAAAACGCTGGGCTGAGAAGAGGATGTCTCGGCTGAGTGAGTGAGTGCCCCTGGGTAAGCAGAGGACTATGCTATCCAACCCTTCCCCCCTTTGTAAACAAAGCTAGCGAGAATGATCCATTACCCAACCCCCCTTGCCCACCCCAGCATCCCCACTTCCCGGGACTGGCTTCAGTAACCCCTACCGATCCGTCCAAAGAAGGAGGGTTACCTTAACCTCCCTCTCACTTTCCTATCATTAGTGATCAACTCAAATTGGAATACTTTTTTTCCTTCTCTCCCACACTTTTCAATCCTGGAAACTGTGAGGTGAATGAATACAGGATGACAAAGGATGACGTTACAAAACCTCTCAGAAAGGCTCTGAAAATTATGAGGAAATAAAGCATCCTCTACAGCTTAAATAAAAAGCCGCATTTATAGTAGATCAATTTGTAAGTCGCTCTGGATAAGAGCGTCTGCTAAATGACTTAAATGTTAAATCCGTCTTTCGTCGTACAGTTGACAGACAAAGTCTATGCATTGTTCCTGAATTGAATTCCTGTTGGAGTTTAACCAAAACTCCACTAAAAGACCCTTGAACTGAGTATCTCTATACACAGGACATCCTATGCATAGCTTCTACTTCCTCTTTCTGTCGTGGTTTGTATCTCAAGAGAGACTAACATGTTTTCATAATTCTTCATCTGCAATGATTCTTCACATACAGTTTCTCCTTTACACTTCATCACATTCGCCTTTTCATTGCAAGATACAAATCTCCAGTAGGCCTACAGCATCGATAGTCTCCAGTGTCTTGACTTCATTTGTTTAGTGGCAAAGGAAGGGTAAGCGTGAGGGATAGGAATCTCCTCCATTGTCTTGAGGTCTGTAGAGGCAGGGAGGGAGTATCAGGAGAGACCGGGGTGAGGTTACTGATCTAGAGGGTGGAGCTAATTGGTAGAGCCCCTTCCCCCCCCCATTGAATACCTTTTCATGTGCAATGAGTTGAGACATTCATATTAAACTATTCCCCTTGGGGTATGCTAATCGACTTCACAGAGGCTTGCAATACCTCTAGCTACGCACTAGCTACGCATATTCTCGACAAAGACGAAAAACACAGGGGTTTTTATTTTATTTGCACCTTATTTGACAGAGTAAACACTGTTTTTGATTCCCTTCCCCAATGTACTTCTCCTGCACATAGCTGTAATCATTGTTCAGTTGGAGTGGATGTAGTTGGTCCACTTGGATTTCAACAGTTGAGGCTACTAGGTGGTTGCAATGTGCAACATTTTCATTTTAGGTAAAGAGATCCACTGCCTTTAAGCAGTTAAAAACACAAGTACTAAAAAACATGAGCAACAAAAAAAAAAAGACAGTGACCTTTATAACATAACAATAAGATGGCGGTGTGATTGAAAGTAGTCTTAACTAAAGTGACCAATCAACCGTTAGCCTACGTATCACACAAGATACAGTACATTGGTCTTTGATGGTGCGTTGAACTCTTCATCTATTCAAACATAAAAACACACACACAGTTAACAAAAAAACACAAGATAAAAAATAAAGTTGTATAAATGTACATACATTTGGTCTAATTAAACAAGTGGCAAATAACAAACATAGGTTGCACTATATATTGAGGTAGGTCAAAGTTAAGGTATGCAGGATAATGGTTTTGTTATCTGAGACCCAGTAAACTAGAGGCCCATGGCCCCTTCATGCCATCTGTCAACAGTAGTGGAAGCAGACAGACATTGTGGTCAGGATGTGATCAGTGGAAATTATTTCATAACTCTAGAACTACTCACCCCATCAAACCTGAGATATGGACACTGGACCCACATGTACTTGGCTAACGGTAACAGCATGTCTGGCCTGCCTGGATTTAGATGTCTCTATATGACAGCGTCATTGACTCACGACACAGACGTCAAGCTCATATGTCACGTTCACATTCTAGTCGGAACTAGGAAACTGAAATGTCCCACTTGCTAACTGGTCGTAGTTATACACGTGACGCATTCAACAAGTTAGCAAGTCGGACATTTCTGAATTCCGACTAGCATGTGAATGTGGCAATATATCCCATGTAAGCATCAAAGAAACAAGTTGATGCCATTGTTAAGCCTGAGTCATAAACTCTGTTACTTTACTTCTGTTCTTCAATGTATGAGATATTCCTACTGACATTTAGTGGGTTGTATCCAAGGTAACCAATAATCACAAAACAGCTTAAAGTCAACTATCATTTTGCTAATTTTATAGGATATATCATGTTTGGTGGCACTCTATCCATCTGACCCAGCAAGGTCAATTTTACAGCAGGTTTGTTGCCGTAAAACGACACACCCCTGGAGAGTGACTGAGGTAGGACATCAGTAGTTGTATGTGCAAATCAAATCAAACGTTTATTGGTCACATACACAGATTTGTAGTTGTTATCGCAGGTGTAACGAAATACTTGTGTTTCTAGCTCCAACAGGGCAGTAATACACACCAATAAGATGGATGTCAGAGGTACTGAACCACAAGATATCACGTGTAGCAACCTTCTCATGGCATCATTAACTGCTCAGGGTCTTTGTGGCAATGAGAGCAACAGTAGCTGTTTCAGTGAGGGTTGTGTGACTTTCATTGGGTTTCAGTCAAAGACACACATATTAAATGGTACCAGTCAGGAGAATTTACATGACAACTGAGGAGAAAGCGTGGCTTTGCCCCCCCCTGGAGACTAGCTAGTAAAGTATCACTTCCTCCCCTGTGGTTTGATGTGCTGAGAGGACAGATGTGTCTGTTCCCCTGGATACCATGGTTCCATGCCTGCAGTGGCACCAGAACAGCAAAACAAGATGGAGTCTACCCTACACCAGCCAAGGGCAAAGAATAGATCAGAAATCTCAGTGAGACATCTCTCCTACATTACATTTTACATTACGCACGTCTTTAACCAGTAGAAGTTAAAAACAACATAAAAAAAGGAATTAATTGACACAGCTGTTAAATAAAGCTTTTTTTTTTTTTCAAGTAATCCATCAAACACCCTGATATATTGTATTGTTCATGTAAACCAATGGTTCTCAAACCTCTCCTCAGGGACCCCCCAGCTGTTCTATGTATTTGATTTATTCCAGATAATCATCAAGCCCTCGAATAGGTGAATCAGGTGAGTTAGTTCAGAGTTACAACAAAATGGTGAAATGTCTGGGGGTCCCTGAGGAGAAGTTTGACAACCACTGATCTAAACAATACCAAGGACAGACCACTTTCATGATCATAAAGCCATCATTTTGTTTTAAGGCAGCAGCATTGAAAGATACCAGTATAAAAAAAACAGCTGTCCCACATTGAGAGAAATGGTGTGGAAGTAACCACAGTTGATAGCAGAATCACAGTGGCCAAACCAGCCTCACAGCCTCATAGATCAAGCAGTCATGTGAACAGTACATACTGTATGTAAACACCTCATCACAAATATTGTGTCATTTCAAATAGTTAGGACCTTTGTTAGGTCAATACCTCAGCAATATCTGCGTTGACGTTGCTTCTTCCTTTTGGTTTCCTTCGACCTTGGTGGATGAGGTCAGGACGGGTGGAGAAGGACAGGGAGTCAGGACAGGTGGAGAAGGACAGGGAGTCAGGACAGGTGGAGGAGGACAGGGAGTCAGGACAGGTGGAGGAGGACAGGGAGTCAGGACAGGTGGCGGACACTGACTGGCCCAGGTTCAGTTTGTCCTCCCTCTCCTGGCGTCACCTGTCGAAGCAGCCTGCTGTGAAGGTGTGATGGGAGCCCAGGTACCCTCCCCCGTAGGACAGGCCGAGACAGTGACGGGGCTCTGCAGCAAGGGCCACTTGCATGGAGATGGGTCCCTGGAGGGGCAGGGAGGAGCCCAGTCCTGAGGTCAGGCTGGAGAAGGAGGGGAAGGCTCCCTGAGAAACCGAGCCTGAAAGGAGCCCTGTGTGGTGGGACTGGAGGTAGTCCCGAGACCCAACAGGGCCCAGAGCCTGGGACTCGCCTAGCATGTGCAGATGGGAAACGGAAGTGGAGTGCTGGGTGAGGTGCTGCTGGTAGACGCCTGTCTGGAAGAGCAGCTGCTGGGATCCAGAAGAGGGTTGTATCAGGGTGGAGCAGGAGACTGTGGAGGGTGAGGGATGGGCCTGGGGTTGGAGAGGGCTCTGGCCAGACGGAGAGTTGGACTTGGATTTGTTGGCCTGTTTCACATCGTTGTCATGGGCACTAGAGAGAGGAAAACAGTGCAAATCATTACTTGACGACCTTTAGCTGATGGACATAAACATCAATATACTAAGGGTCAATGGTATTGACAGTATGAAAAAGCTGAAGAACATTAACCCACCACAACATGAGAAAAATGAAGGAAAAGTGCATACATGGGAAGAACACAACAAACAGGAACACTGCTCACTTTAGAAATGGCAGACGATAAAGGACGTTTAGGCAGATGGCAGTCGGCATGGTTCGTGGTCAGATGAATGTGTGTGTACAGCACGTTATGTAAAGCAGCAGTACAGTCTTACAGCAGCATCAGCTTCATGCACTGGGTGAGGTGGTCCCAGGAGTATCCGGTGAGCAGGTGGAGGACGGTGGTCCAGCTGGGGGTGATCTGGAGACAGATGCGGGACGCCGCGATGCAGGCTGCTGCCACCTGGGACGGCCGGAAGCCCAGGAAGGCATGGTCTGGGACACAGAGACACAGAGACACACACAGACCATCAGTATCAGTCACATATACTCAACAGCGAATGACCCCACTAAAGAGAAAATCTGTCTTGCCCCATTAAGACCACACACTGCTATCACTCTATAGACTTCCACTCCTAATCTCATCCTCACCTTGCAGTGAGACTTCTAGGAAGTAGTGTGTGTATTTGTCCATGAAGGCTTTGGTCTTGTTGAGGGAGGAGAGAGGCCAGCCGTTGTGCAGGTCTCCGTCCTGTACAGCAGCATGGAGGTAGTAGTCTATGAAGTGGGCCGGCGTGGGCATGCACAGGTTCCAGCCAAACGTCTCTAAGAGGAGGAGCTCCATCTTGACCAGGTCCTTCTTGCCCAGGGACAGGTTCAGACTGCACATGAAGCCCAGAGAGTTGAGCTGCTCCAGCTTCGGCACACGGTCCTCCTTCTCCTCAAACTTACCTGGAGTGGAAACAGTGTTATGGCAAGTGGTAGAACAGATGTCGTGGGTGGAGTGAGAAAATACTGAGTGTGCTCAAGAGAGTGCTTATAGATGTACAATTCCTAACATAATACAACCAATTCTATCCACAATTTCTAATTTCCTTGAAAGATATGCAACATTCACCGAAAGGCCAAACAGTACCTATATTCTTTATTTATATTTTTACAAGAGGGATCTTTCTAACGCTTTTCCGTTTGCAACATCATCCCCACAGCCCTTCCTCTCTCAGGGAGGTGCAGGGATAATCATTGTTCCACAACAGAAATCAGAAACAGCCCTAAACAATGAGACATCTCAATCTAAAACACGAATGTTGTCACTGTCCCTGCAACACTGTCCAAGGCAACTGTTCGCTGTTAGTCATAACGCCTACATCCTGATTCTCAGTCTATTCTCTAGAAGTCACCATTGTGATTCTTCTCTTGAACAACTTTAATTACTATGCAGGCCAGGGTTGTGGGTAACGCAGGCCTTCTGGTTTTTACACGTGATAAGTTCCCTTGCTGACTGACAGAGGTCTAGGGGGCCGGAGTGGGAGGGCCTCATACACACAGCTCACACTAAACACAATGCCTCAGACTAACCACACAGCTCACATTAAACACAATGCCTCAGACTAACCACACAGCTCACACTAAACACAATGCCTCAGACTAACCACACAGCTACAGACTTCTCCACTATCCCCACTTTCCTTTTCACATCAATTATGATTCAAAAACATAAAGCACGTGTAGTGGAAAACATTTAAATGCAGCTTTCTGTACAATAGCCGGGGCAAACAACCAAAATCTGGCCTTGTAAAGGAAGGATATTATAACTGAAGTACTCGTCACTACGTGTTCTAGGGGTAGTCTTTCTACTGCTCCATCTTTACCGGCTCTACTGTTAGTTGCTGTTTGCTTACTGGCTAGGAGGAGACAGGAGAGGGCAATGACGTAGAGCTGGCGGACTGCCACATCGTAGTTGTCCATAAACAGGTCCAGGAGGTAGACGGCCAGATGGCGAGCCGCCGGGCAAAGCTGGTAGCGGTTACTGAGGACAGCCAGCAGGTCCGAAAAATACCGTCGCATCCCGATCTGAGGGGAGTGGGCCTTGTAGGTGGGCAACTTCAGCTCCTAAGCAGAGGAAACAAGACAAATGAAAGGGACTAAAAACATTACAGACTGCACAGTTGAATTGAGTATACAGAAAACAAACAGCACTGTGTCAGGAGGCTTGGAAGCTTCTAGCTCTCACAGTCTCACGTCAGCATTAGACGTTCATCCATGTTTCTCAAACGTCAAATTTCTAAGTGTTTAAGGTTAAGTGTAGGCATTAACTCCGAATTGTTAAGGTTAGGGTTATGTTTAAGCATCAACTCCATATTCGTAAGGTTAGGCATTAACTCTGAATGGTTAAGGTTTGGGATAGGCTTAAAACAAAAATATCAAAAAACAACTGTCTATTGCTGGATTCAAAGGAAGATGCTTACGCCATCCCCTTCCACAAAGCCCTTAGCAAAACTGAAACCTACTTGAAGGTAACAGCACTCACTGTTGCCCCTAGTGGCCGGTTTCCACGTCATCTCCCGATGTCCTCAGACATGGATGGACGTCGAATACTGACTTGCATCACGGGTGACCTGGCCGATGGAAGAGCATGTGCCAAGGCTCCACTTTAAAATGTGAAGAAATGCCAAGAAATTGCAGCCCATTCTGGACCATGGGCCTAAAAGATTATTAAATATATTATGAGTTAGTTTGATATTTTTTGGAACTAAGAGATTTGTTTTTTTCCAATGCCCTCCAGACCCGTCGCCAGCTATAAAAGCCTCTTCTTCACGTAAATTGTTAGCGTTAATGTTGGAGGGAAATGAAATATTAAAATAACCCACTACCCTTTATTAAATATGTTATGGATCATTTATAAATATGCATCCCACAGACATCCATGTGAACAACCGCTCCTATTTCAGACCTGGAAACATAGACATAAATATCTCTATTTAATGCTGTGTCTGGCAAGGTCACTGTTGCTAGGCAAAGGAAGACACAGAGGATCCAAATGCAACTCTTTCATATATCTTCCATCTACAGTACCAGTCAAAGGTTTTAGAACACCTACTCATTCAAGGGTTTTTCTTTATTTTTACTATTTTCTACATTGTAGAATAATAGTGAAGACATTAAAACTATGAAATAACACATATGGAATCATGTATTAACCAAAAAGTGTTAAACAAATCAAAATATATTTTGTATTTGAGATTATTCAAATAGTCACCCTTTGCCTTGATGACAGCTTTGCACACTCTTGGCATTCTCTCAACCAGCTTCATGAGGTAGTCACCTGGAATGCATTTCAATTAACAGGTGTGCCTTCTTAAAAGTTAATTTGTGCAATTTCTTTCCTTCTTAATGCGTTTGAGCCAATCAGTTGTGTTGTGACAAGGTGGGGGGGGGTATACAGAAGATAGCCCTATTTGGTAAAATACCATATCCATATTATGGCAAGAACAGCTCAAATAAGCAAAGAGAAATGACAGCCCATCATTACTTTAAGACATGAAGGTCAGTCAATACGGAAAATGTCAAGAACTTTGAAGGTTTCGTCAAGTGCAGTCGCTAAAACCATCAAGCGCTATGATGAAACTGGCTCTCATGAGGACCGCCACAGGAATGGAAGATCCAGAGTGACCTCTGCTGCAGAGGATAAGTTCATTAGAGTTACCAGCCTCTTAAATTGCAGCCCAAATAAATGCTTCACAGAGCTCAAGTCACAGACACATCTCAACATCAACTGTTCAGAGGGGACTGTGTGACTCAGGCCTTACTAAAGGACACCAATAAGAAGAAGAGTGGTCCTCTGTAGCTCAGCTGGTAGAGCACGGCGCTTGTAACGCCAAGGTAGTGGGTTCGATCCCCGGGACCACCCATACACAAAAAAATTTATGCACGCATGACTGTAAGTTGCTTTGGATAAAAGCGGCTGCTAAATGGCATATTATTATTATTATTATTATTATAAGAGACCTGCTTGGGCCAAGAAACACGAGCAATGGACATTAGACCGGTGGATATTTGTCCTTTGGTCTGCAGTCCAAATTTGAGATTTTTGGTTCCAATGCCGTGTCTTTGTGAGACGCGGTGTGGGTGAACAGATGATCTCCACATGTGTATTTCCCACCGTAAAGCGTGGAGGAGGTGGTGTTATGGTGTGGGGGTGCTTTGCTGGTGACACTGTCTGTGATTTATTTAGAATTCAAGGCACACTTAACCAGCATGGCTACCACAGCATTCTGCAGCGATATGCCATCCCATCTGGTTTGGGCTTAGTGGGACTATCATTTGTTTTTCAACAGGACAATGACCCAACACACCTCCAGGCTGTGTAAGGGCTATTTTACCAAGGAGAGTGATGGAGTGCTGCATCAGATGACCTGGCCTCCACAATCCCCTGACCTCAACCAAATTGAGATGATTTGGGATGAGTCGGACCGCAGAGTGAAAGAAAAGCAGCCAACAAGTGCTCAGCATATGTGGGAACTCCTTCAAGACTGTTGGAAAAAACATTCCAGGTGAAGCTGGTTGAGAGAATGCAATGGACATTAGACATATGTGTTATTTCATAGTTTTGAAGAATCTCAAATATAAAATATATTTTGACTTGTTTAACACTTTTTTGGTTACTACATGATTCCATATGTCTTATTTCATAGTTTTGATGTCTTCACTATTATTCTACAATGTAGAAAATAGTACAAATAAAGAATAACCCTTGAATGAGTAGGTGTGTCCAAACTTTTGACTGGTACTGTATACATAGCTCATATTCAAGGAGTCTACTGTGAGTCTCCCATGGTTGTGCAAGCCCAGCCAGCCAGGCCATCTGGCTCCCTGTGGGTGAGGGGCTTGGGCCTGACCCTCTGAACACAGCCTTTTGTGGAGCACGGCTTTAATTTAGGGAACTCTACAGCTGCTTCTTGATCAGCTGAAGGCATGGTCTTGGTATTCTGCAACACGCCGTTCCAATTGGGTCAACATTCTCCTGTCTTCTAGGGTTGGGCGATATTTGCGGAGACCTCTTCTATGATATACTACTCCAAATATCGAGATATCCAATATAATCGTTTTGCACCATTAATGACTAGATAATTCTAGACTGGGCAATTTTTGTCATCTTATTTACGATATTATAGTCACATTCTCATTAAATAATCTTAGTATGTAATATTAGTTCTGATATTTCTTAATTTCGATTTTTTGGGATTTGTGCATACTGTTTTGAATTGTTAGGTATTACTGCACTGTTGGAGCTAGAAACATAAGCATTTCACTGCACCTTCGATAATATATGTTTACGCGACCAATACAATGGTCCAAAAGGCTTCTTAACAGCTTCTACCCCCAAGCCATAAGACTCCTGAACAGCTAATCATGGCTACCCAGACTATTTGCATTGTCCGCCCCACCCCACCCCCTCTGTTACGCTCCTGCTACTCTGTTTATTATCTATGCATAGTCACTTTAACTCTACCCACATGTACATATTACCTCAATTACCTCGATTAACCGGTGCACCCGGACATTGACTCGGTACCGGTACCCCCTGTATATAGCCTCCCTACTGTTATTTTACTACTGCTCTTTAATTATTTGCTATTTTTAACTTATCTATTTTTTTCTTAAAACTGCATTGTTGGTTAAGGGCTTGTAAGTAAGCATTTCACTCTAAGGTCTACACCTGTTGTATTCGGCTCATGTGGCAAATAAAATTTGATTTGTATGCCGAAGAAATAAGGCTTAGTTAATACATTTAGACTTATTTTTCAACATATCCTAACTGATAAAACTGCACCGTTTTTATTCGTAAAAGTTCAAATAAAATAAAATGTTATTTGTCACATGCGCCGAATACAACAGGTGTAGACCTTACCGTGAAATGCTTACTTACAAGCCCTTAACCAACAACGCAGTTAAGAAAAATAAAAGGTATGAAAAATATTTACTAAATAAAATAAAAAATAAAAAAGAGCAACAATAAAATAACAATAATAGAGCATAGTCTTGCACATCACAGTATAAGGTAAAGGGGCATACCTAGTCAGTTGTACAACTGAATGCATTCAACTGAAATGTGTCTTCCGCATTTAAACCAACCCCTCTGAATCAGAGAGGTGCGGGGGGCTGCCTCATATATAGTCTTGCACTTCACAATATATATCGTCAATGTCAAATATTACGATATTGGATAATATATCGGCACAATCCTATTCCACAACACGCAGTTCAAATTCGGTCAACATTCTCCTGTGCAGGATTCTCAGTATTTAATTTTCTCCGGGAGGAATTTCTCTAGGGCAGTGGGTGACATGTCTGAAAGATTCTGAAGGGTTTGATAACATCACACTTACAGGAAATTCTTGTCAAATTGTGAAATGGAATATATTAATGAATTGGTAATTCAAAATCGCTAATATTATTGTTCCACTTTCAATTGTTTTACTTCAACCTTGTGAACTGCATTATTGTGAAAATGCAATAAGCAGAGTGGCAATAAACTAAGCATACAACCTGGCAGAAGAAAACTGTTAGTCTGTCTTTATACAGAGAAGCGCTATTAATACATTCAACAGCCTTTGGTGAGCAGAGGCCTCCATAGCAACGGTCTGTGGGAAATAATGGTTTGAGCCCTTTATCATACAGTCACCCTGGAGATGCATCAAAGCCCTCGTCAAAAACCATCCTTGTGAAAAGTACCTGGTTTAGCTCTAATGCATCCATTTGCTGAAATATTTATTCCATGAAGCAAATAGGTTTTGCCTGTCAAATTCTATATCTGAATAGCTGCTGATGAAATCAGATCTCTCCAGTAGTTGCCAGCTTGTAAATGGTTTCAAACTAGGACAAGGGTGGTGCAAGTGTAAACTTCAAAGTTCTGGAGATTGCATTCCTTCACGATGACCAAGTAATGTCAGCATAAAGTCGCGCATCACTTCAGCCCCATTATCTTTCGTTGCACTTCAGCCCCATTATCTAGCTACTGGGTAACAGGCAGGACAAGAGGGACTTCAGATCTAACCAGGGGCGCAACTTTGGTTTTAGAAGTGGGGGGGGACATTATTATTTTTTAATCCAGGCGGATAAACACTCCAAACAGCCTACCTGACGCTCGGAGGAGTACGCATGGTCCTAAAGCACACCGTTGCCTCATTTTGTATCACATTCCAATGATAAAACTGGGTGTGGGGGGAGGCAAATATGCCCCCGTCCCCAGTGAAAGTTGCACCCCTGGATCTAACAACTGAGTCTTTGGCAAGAGCGCAATATCCTAAAATCAAACGCTCCACATACAGCCAAAAAGCTTCCACTTAGCAGCTCCTACAGGAAGTGGGCATGATATACAGCCGGGCCATAAACAGGAGACAAACATATACAGCCAGACAGAGCCAACAGGCTGAGTAGAGTCGTCAGGTCCTCCGTGCTCTCTAATCCAGTCAACACAGACCATTACAGTCTGCCCTGAACGAACCTCCTCCACCCATTAACCCACTTCACAGATCTTCTCTCAGCTCAGCTGGCTGCATCAGCTCATTTGCCCAGCATTTGCACACAATAGCGCGGCCAATATGACTAATTACAATTTAAGATGACCGATCAATACATCTCTATTTGAAGCCTTCTTTGGGTTTATTATTGTTCGCAAACATTAATTGTCAATCCCTGATGGATGGTGGAAATCCTGAACTACAAAATATAATGGGTCAGATAAGTGCATCTATATGTCTTATTGAAATACATAAGATGGCTGCGTTTAGACAGCCACCACAAATCTGATATTTTTTTCAGATCTGAAAAATATCTGATGTGAAAAGATCTGGGCTGCCTGTCTAAACCCAGCCAATTGTTACCCTGGCTGTGGCAGAGGTTCTGTTAACCAGACAGGGAAACCACCTCAAGCGTTATTGTTTAAGCCCAAGCCTCAGGGGGGACATTTCACACCTCAGCATCAAAGACAGTAAGTAGAACAGGAATAGATGAACTCACTACTGTCAAATAAAATACACACACGTCATTTTCTGATGGTATTTGTGTAATTCAACTAAGCACCTTGTTTGTTGTGGATAAAAACGATTAGGCTGCAAGAGACATCAGAGAATCAGAATGAGACGTTCACCTTTATTCGTAGAGACTGGTGGATGTCTGCAGCGAGCTGGCTCGTCCACCACTGCCTCTCCTGCTCCATCTTGCCAGTGGTGAGTTGTGCCCACTGTCCACCCTGAGTAAAACATCAAAACAGTGCCAAGAAACACATTAGATCCCCGTCTGATCTACATCAATGATATCATCTCATTCATCAAGGCAAACTTTGGGAAACTGACAGGTTTAACTTGAACTGCTGTATGATTTAACGTGTTGCAGCAAAAATAATGCACTTAAACTGACTTCTCAGATTTTGTTCAGTTTAAGTAGGGTCGCCAGCCTAGTGTGCCCTAGTATGTGAGCACTCATTGAGTTCAGATACCAGATGCTATAGCGTATTGCTTATTGTACAACAGTTTTCATTACACTTTGGTCATTCAATAAATATGTAGGCTAGCCTACAACACAGAAATGTAATTTAAAAAGCGAGCACCTCACATTCGCCATCTGTATTGCACAAGGCATGCTCATGTTCGGATAGATTGTTTATATTCGTGCACATAAATTGCTACTAATCTACCACGCGTGGCAATTCACCTCGCCGCACTAGAAAGTTATGGTGACCAATCGGATATTTCTGAGAATTATTCTACACATGAATGTACAACAGTATATACTGGAAAGAGGTTGGAATGGTGACAACGTGCAAAGCTATTCACATGCTGGACTTGTAGGCTAGTATCCACTAAAACGTTACCTTTCAACCTGCTTTTACCACTGCAACACTCCCGAAGTCCCGACCCCTTTGTTTCAGACCAGCAGCATTCTGAGATTAAAATCTTCGCCGACAGTTTCCCTACACCTTTAAACACCTCCAACAACAGAAAAATAACAGAAAAATAATCAACTCCAAGTCTAATCGTCACAGATCCATGAACTCAAAGCCAAAGACTGGTATGTTGAGTTAGTTTTTTCTTCTCTCGACGCCCCTCTTTCACCCCGTTCCCGTCACCTCAATGGAACCTGGTCAGAAAACCACACGCTGTTCCCCCTGTTGGTACCGTGGAGGAAAACTTGAATGGGGAGGGTTTTGCATGTAAAGACAGCGCCCCCAGACAGCATTCAACTAAAATCAACTTCTGGTGGATATTCTATGTAACATCTATATTATACTTGTACATTATTACAGGATTTGAACTTCGTGTTTTATATTCCGGGAAGATCAGGGCAGGCCTGTTTGAAATTACAGCATTAAGGCTATTGTTTTTGAATGATGCATGATGGTGGTGCAGGTCCTATAGTCCTTCTGGACAAACTCATAATAATAATACTTTAAAATAATAATCTATAGCCTATATTTTGTGAACTAGAGAAATTACACCAAAACCATGTGTCAGTACAATCAGATCCACCATGTAGAACAATGGCATTGACCACAGTGTGATCCTTATGCAATCTCTCTGTTTGACCAACAGGTGGCAAGTGAACTCAAGTGCTAGATGTTTGCCATGTATCAATTTTCGTCAGCCTGGACCATAGAGAACGATAGAGGCCTCTAGTGGCCAAAAGGTCTTATTAGCATGGGCAGCGCCGTTGACGGCTTCCACCATTTTAATGTAGTCCAACTTCATTGGCTGATCCCTCCTGGTGACCCTGTTGGAGTCATGTCCAACCGGGTCATCAGGAGGGATCAGCCAATCGTGAAGAAGAAAATGGAGTACTTTAAAATGGAGATAGCCTCAATGATATTTTCAACCTCTCCCTGACCCAGTCTGTAATACCTACACGTTTCAAGCGAACGACCATAGTCCTGGTGCCCAAAAACGCCAAGGTAACCTGTTTAAATGACTATCGCCCTGTAGCTCTCACATCTGTAGCTCTCACATCTGTAGCCATGAAATGTTTTGAAAGGCTGGTCATGGCTCACATCAACACCATCATCCCAGACACCCTGGACCCACTCCAATTCGCATACCGCCCCAACAGATGATGCAATCTCTATTGCACTCCACACTGCCCGTTCCCACTTAGACAAGAGGAACACCAATGTGAGCATGCTGTTCATCGACTACAGCTCAGCGTTCGACACCATAGTTCCCTCCAAGCTCATCACTAAGCTAAGGACCCTGGGACTGAACACCTCCCTCTGCAACTGGATCCTGGACTTCCTGACGGGCCGCCCCCAGGTGGTGAGGGTAGGCAACAACACTTCCACCACGCTGATCCTCAACACTGGGGCCCCTCAGGGGTGCGTGCTCAGTCCCCTCCTGTACTCCCTGTTCACCCACGACTGTGTGGCCGCGCACGTCTCCAACACCATCATTAAGTTTGCAGACTACACAACGGTGGAAGGCCTGATCACAGACGATGATGAGACAGCATATTAGGAGGAGGTCAGAGACCTGGCAGTGTGGTGCCAGGACAAAAACCTCTCCCTCAACGTCAGCAAGACAAAGGAGCTGATCGCGGACTACAGGAAACGGATGGCCGAGCGAGTCCGCCCCCATTCACATCGACAGGGCTGTAGTGGAGCAGGACATCACTAAGGATCTATCATGGTCCACACACACCAACACAGTTGTGAAGAAGGTACGACAAGGCCTCTTCCCCCTCAGGAGGCTGAAAAGATTTGGCATCAGATCGTCTAAAAGTTCTACAGCTGCACCATTGAGAGCATCTTGACTGGCTGCATCACCGCCTGGTATGGCAACTGTTCGGCATCCGACCGCAAGGCGCTACAGAGGGTAGTGCGTAAGGCCCAGTACATCATTGGGGATAAGCTCCCTGCCATCCAGGACCTCTATACCAGGCGGTGTCAGAGGAAAACCCAAGTCATAGACTGTATTTTCTTTCTCTCTGCATTGTTGGGAAGGGCCCGCAAGTAAGCATTTCACTGTTGTTTACGAATGTGACAAATAACATTTGATTCAATTTTTTTATTTGATTTGAATGGCGCTGCCCATGCTGTCACAGATGCTATAATGGCACAGATACAAAGATGAGTCCTCTGTCTATCTCTATGGCCTGGACATACTATACACTATACATAGAGACACTTTCATGCTATTGCTGAGTGAGTGGTCATATGTGTGTTTGTATGTGTGTTTGTTTTCTATGATTGCACAGTTGAATTATGTCTGCTGCCATTTAAGCCTAAACATTTATGATCTGTAGGGTTATGTTTCTTGCATTTTCCATTTGCTCAGGTTGGCATAATGTGATGCAATTTGTTCTCGTTTTATTTGTTTAGAAGAGTCAAAGAACGAAAAGAAAAGAAAAGAAAGAAAGCAAACTAATAAAGGAGTGAAGAATGGAATAAAGAGCCTGTGCTTCACTACAGGGCCAGACCCCTACAGTCACCCCCAGACAGGGTAGAGCTTCACTACAGGGCCAGACTCCTACAGTCACCCCCAGACAGGGTAGAGCCTTACTACAGGGCCAGACCCCTACAGTCACCCCCAGACAGGGTAGAGCTTCACTACAGGGCCAGTCCCCTACAGTCACCCCAGACAGGGTAGAGCTTCACTACAGGGCCAGACTCCTACAGTCACCCCAGACAGGGTAGAGCCTTACCACAGGGCCAGTCCCCTACAGTCACCCCCAGACAGGGTAGAGCCTTACTACAGGGCCAGACTCCTACAGTCACCCCAGACAGGGTAGAGCCTTACCACAGGGCCAGACTCCTACAGTCACCCCAGACAGGGTAGAGCCTTACCACAGGGCCAGACTCCTACAGTCACCCCCAGACAGGGTAGAGCCTTACCACAGGGCCAGACTCCTACAGTCACCCCAGACAGGGTAGAGCCTTACCACAGGGCCAGACTCCTACAGTCACCCCCAGACAGGGTAGAGCCTTACCACAGGGCCAGACTCCTACAGTCACCCCAGACAGGGTAGAGCCTTACCACAGGGCCAGACTCCTACAGTCACCCCAGACAGGGTAGAGCCTTACCACAGGAGGTTGGTGGCATCTTAATTGGGGAGGACGGACTCGTGGTAATGGCTGGAGCGGAATGGGTGGAATGGTATCGAATACGTCAAACACATGGTTTCCATGTGTTTGACGCCATTCCATTTGCTCCGTTCCAGCCATTATTATGAGCCGTCCTCCCCTCAGCAGCCTCCACTGAGCCTTACACAAACACACAAGTTAGCACCGGAGTGTTACAGTTGATCCTTGTTGATCTGCAGGGACTGGGGCTATGCACACCACAGACATCTAGCAGAGTGGGCCTTTAGCACACAAAGCTATACCAGATAGCTTGTTAAAATGCACTGTATTCCATACCACTAAAATTGTTTGGAGCTGCCATGGGGTGGTAAATTTGACTGAATGTCCATTTCCTGTCCTCTTGGTATGGTAGTGTCCCAGCAGGGAAGTTTGGCACAGCACCATGACACATTTATCACAGGGGGATTTCTCAACTGCTGAATCATGATCTCACAGCAGCGCTGTTACAACTGTGTCAATAAGACAAAACTTTCAAAAATGGTGTGAGCTTCATTCTAAAAGAATGAACACTTATACTCTAGCTGTCAAAGTTAATGTATGTATTAGGTGCCCACTATGTGCTCTTCTGTATAAATTAACTATTACAGAAACTAAAATCAAAAGTTTTATGGAACATTTTAGGTTCCTCCCATTAGCACTACATGCAGTTTCCCCACCATCAAATGACCATTCAACCATTCCATTCAGAGGAGCCATTTAGTGGCCACAGCCCTATCTCCCCGATGATAGTGTTATGGGGCTGCAGCGGCTATATTTAGCCAGCCCTGTGACTGTGAGTAAACTGGCCATGCTAGGTGGATTCCAGTGGCATGCTCAGCTCCAGCACAACCCATCCAGCACCTGCTGCTAGAGCTTACTGCCAGGCCGTCGTCTCAGCTCCCGCTGGGCCAGGACCACATTGGGCCAGGACCACATTGGGCCAGGCCAAACCTCAAAAAGAAGAGAAAAGAAGGTCATCCAGTCATCCATTTATTTTGGATGGTGAAGAGAAGGTTGGCGTAGTTAATTTTGTTTTGATTTCTATTTTTTGTTACATTTGAGATGTCTAGACATTTAAAGACCTGTGGTTCTTTGGTTTCAGGTTTTGTCGGAGGAGGATTTGACTGGAATTTTCTCCGGGCTGGGCTGTAGGATCTGTTCATAGGGCTCAGGCTGTGGTTCTCCTCACAGCTGACATGACATGATGGGGGGGGCTTCTTCTGCCCCACATCAAGGTATCTGTAGATGTCTTACTGGAAGTGCCAGGTCAGGTCTCACTTTCACAGACACTTTCTTAAGCACTGCCATCTACAAACACACGGTCAGTGGAGAATACCTTCAAGTCAGATCAGATGCATGTGCAGGCCTTCAGAATCTCACTTAACTAATAACTACGAGGATTTTCACAAGACTGACAGAGGTTTCATAGATAATGTAGATGTTATACATTTATTGTTAAATACCTTGATACATTTTATTTTATACTATGCAGCACAGATTTGTTACATAAAAATAGAATACAAAAGTTAGATAAACAAAACCAGATTCAAAACGGTGTAATTACATGTTAGGATGTATTTAGGCTACATTTCATTTAAAGGCATCATTGTGTAAAACCCAAAGTTTTCTTTTTCTTTCTTTCTGTAGTTCTGATTTAGGTGTCTACTGAATCAAGCTTTGAACACTGAAGAACTATTAAGGCTGTGACTTGGACGGCATCCTTCACTGCATTTAAAAGAGAGAGCATTGTGACAGTAGGGCTATGTTGGAAAGGACCTTTCCATGGGATATTATCGAGGGGGAGGAGGAGGATGATGGGACTTTGACGCCAACTGATGACGTCAGTGATTCGACTAGTTCCTACCGCACTATGTTCACTAAGTGATTTTGGTGAGGTAGAAGAACCAAAAGACATACCATCTCCTGAGCCCCAACCTCTAGACTCAGCCCGCTAACACCGTCTGCTGAGCCCCAACCTCTAGTCCCAACCCCGCTAACAACATCTGCTTAGCCCCAACCTCTAGTCCCAGCTCCGTTAACACCGTCTCCTGAGCCCCAACCTCTAGTCCCAACCCTGTTAACACCGTGTCCTAACCCCCAACCTCTAGTCCCAACCCTGTTAACACCGTGTCCTGAGCCCCAACCTCTAGTCTCAGCCCGCTAACACCGTCTCCTAACCCCCAACCTCTAGTCCCAACCCTGTTAACACCGTGTCCTGAGCCCCAACCTCTAGTCTCAGCCCGCTAACACAGTCTCCTAACCCCCAACCTCTAGTCCCAGCTCCGTTAACACCATCTGCTGAGCCCCAACCTCTAGTCTCAGCCCGCTAACACAGTCTCCTAACCCCCAACCTCTAGTCCCAGCCCGCTAACACCGTCTCCTAACCCCCAACCTCTAGTCCCAGCCCGCTAACACCGTCTCCTAACCCCCAACCTCTAGTCCCAGCCCGCTAACACAGTCTCCTAACCCCCAACCTCTAGTCTCAGCCCGCTAACACAGTCTCCTAACCCCCAACCTCTAGTCCCAGCCCGCTAACACCATCTGCTGAGCCCCAACCTCTAGTCTCAGCCCGCTAACACAGTCTCCTAACCCCCAACCTCTAGTCCCAACCCTGCTAACACCGTCTCCTAACCCCCAACCTCTAGTCCCAGCCCGCTAACACCGTCTCCTAACCCCCAACCTCTAGTCCCAGCCCGCTAACACAGTCTCCTAACCCCCAACCTCTAGTCCCAACCCTGTTAACACAGTCTCCTAACCCCCAACCTCTAGTCCCAGCCCGCTAACACAGTCTCCTAACCCCCAACCTCTAGTCCCAGCCCGCTAACACAGTCTCCTAACCCCCAACCTCTAGTCCCAGCCCGCTAACACCGTCTCCTAACCCCCAACCTCTAGTCCCAACCCGCTAACACCGTCTCCTAACCCCCAACCTCTAGTCCCAGCCCGCTAACACAGTCTCCTAACCCCCAACCTCTAGTCCCAGCCCGCTAACACCGTCTCCTAACCCCCAACCTCTAGTCCCAGCCCGCTAACACCGTCTCCTAACCCCCAACCTCTAGTCCCAGCTCCGTTAACACAGTCTCCTAACCCCCAACCTCTAGTCCCAGCCCGCTAACACCGTGTCCTGAGCCCCAACCTCTAGTCCCAGCCCGCTAACACCGTCTCCTAACCCCCAACCTCTAGTCCCAGCCCGCTAACACAGTCTCCTAACCCCCAACCTCTAGTCCCAGCCCGCTAACACAGTCTCCTAACCCCCAACCTCTAGTCCCAGCCCGCTAACACGTCTCCTAACCCCCAACCTCTAGTCCCAGCCCGCTAACACCGTGTCCTAACCCCCAACCTCTAGTCCCAGCCCGCTAACACAGTCTCCTAACCCCCAACCTCTAGTCCCAGCCCGCTAACACCGTCTCCTAACCCCCAACCTCTAGTCCCAGCCCGCTAACACCGTCTCCTAACCCCCAACCTCTAGTCCCAGCCCGCTAACACCGTCTCCTAACCCCCAACCTCTAGTCCCAGCCCGCTAACACCGTCTCCTAACCCCCAACCTCTAGTCCCAGCCCGCTAACACAGTCTCCTAACCCCTGACCTCTAGTCCCAGCCCGCTAACACTGCCTTCACCTCAAGTTAGTGATGTTGCTCTACTGCTTGAGCCCTCTATAACCAACCTGACAGAGGAGGGGAAGAGTACAGGTAAAACATCGGATGAAACTTCTGCATCCAAAAAACAGGATCCCTTAAGTGGCTGCCACCCTTCTCCCCTCAACCCAGATTCACCTGAAACACTATTTTGATCCAAGGTAAACCAATACAACCTGGACAAGGGACGATAACACAATTGGCAGACAGCCAAACAAGGTTTCCACAACACAGAGAGGGTCCCAGTATCTGTGGTACTGAAAGTAAACTCCTTAGCAGACACCCCGTGGAGGGTAACCCTAACCCTAACGCTGTGGAGGGTGGTCAGGAGGAGGGGTGGGAGGGGTTGGACTGCACGGAGTCTAGCTACAAAGAGGAGCAGACGGAGCTGTCACTCAGAGCCAGGAATAGAAAAGCGCCTGCAAGCTGCATCTCGACACTCAGGAGCTGCAGTCAGGAATCCCGGCATGTTGTTATTCAGAGTGTTCCCTCGCAACTGGGCAGCAACACCAACGACAGAGCCTTCCCGGATCCCAGAGCTTGCCAACGGACAGCCAGGAAGACGCCTGGAGATCCAGACCGCTCCCTCAGCAACACTGTAGAAGCACCCGGCGGCTCCACGGAGCTCCACAAGACTGCAGTGAAACATCCACCATGACCACCAAGTTCTACAGAGCTGACAGAGACCTGGCCTTCAGCAAACACTACTGCCCCCAGGCAGACTACTTGGATGTCTACAACTCCAGCTGTAGGTCCTCGACCCAGCCGTCTACAGTCAGCGACTGGTCAGAAGATGATATCTCCCTCCAGCTGTCCTCGGCTGTGTCAGCTAACATCCAAAGCACAACAGCATGCTCAGAAACGGGCAGCTTCGAATGCATTGATGTGGCTATGGAAAACCAGGGGGAGGTGTACAGAGGGGGGACGAAAACCGTTCCCAAGAGGCAAATCCAACTCAAGAGACGGGACACGGCGGAATCACAAGACAGCGATAAGGGTGAGGTGACAGATGAAGGCCGATGTACACTCTGTACAGCCAGCCACCGCAGGGACGTGTTCATGCGTCAGCACAGCACCCCGGCTGCCTTTCACCAGGAGTCACATGGGATGGAGTCGGAGAACAGGACAGCTCAGGCAGAGCGAAAGCAGAGGCTCCAGAAGTCCATGTCCCTGGACGAGACCTCCACAAAAACCAAAATGGCCTCGTGTATCATCAAGAGTGTCCTGTCAAAGAAGATGCAGTACGAGCAGAATCTGCTAAACTCTGAAGTAAAGGAAGCCTTTGCACCTGTAGAGGTCCAGAATAGCGTTAAGGACTGTCACCGGAACCCTCTGGCAGCCAAAGAGAACAACACAACTGATATGAGCTCTGTTGATTCACATAGACAGTGTAACTCGATCCAATACCATCAGGTTGCAAGTGCCAAAACACACCAAAAGCTGCTTTACAAACAGAACTCAATTTCTCTGGTGAGCAGTTTTGGAGGGTCTGAGTTTCAGAGCACCACTCTGGAGAGTGTGGAAATAGAACGGCAAAACCCCAGGGATGGGGCTCTGTCGTACGCTGACCAGAGCCCAGGGCACAGACTATCCTGTGACTCAGCAAAAGGCAAAAACTGGAGCACATGTGGTTCAAGTAGATCTGGAGGCAAACAGGCTCCAGTGAAAAACACACCAGAGGAATGCAACAGAGGGGAGGGGGTCCATAAACAACAGAACCCGCTGCCTAAGGCACTACAGAGGACTGATACATTCTGGGGCAGTCAAGACAGTCAGCAGCCACTAATTTGTGAAGGTGTATCAGGAAAGGAGATAGAGACAGGGGACAGGGGATATGTACAGTTCCTGGGACAGTCTGGAAACATGGGGACAGTTAAAGACATTGCTCCGGTGCATGTTGTGAGGGATGTGAGGAGGCTGGTGAAAAATACCTACAACCGGTCTTTCAAAAACGTAGGGGACACTGTTTTGGGACAAGAGGACAGCCACCCATCCTTCTATCAGCAGTCTGCGTATGACCAGGTCAGCCACGGACAGGCCTGTGGGGTCGGAGCAGCCAGGCCTGATGAAAAGCTGTTTGTGAAGAAGGTGTCCCCACCGGCACCGCTGAAGGTTGTGAACACAGCTTTACTTTACACCGCCCCAAAGGGATATGTAACCAAAGCCACAGCTCTCCGTGAATCACAAGACAGAATTTCTAACACTGGATTTACAAATATCACACCCCAAAGCCTTGCAAAGCCTTTTGGGAGAAGAGATAGCCAACCTCATATCAACCAATCTGATTCAACGTCAAAATACCCAAACAGAGCAGAGATACCCCGGCAGACCTGGTCTTCTGTGGAGCTCCCTAGTAAGTCTAATCAGCGACAGTGTGAAAGGACAGACACGACCAATGAAAAACAGAAATCACCACAAGCAACTGCCACAAATAGTTTTACTGCAGTTCCAACGTATTACACATCAGCAGCATACTTGTACCAGCCAAAACCGTATCAGTGTTCCAGTGTCAAGGATACCAGCCAAAATCAGGGCCTACCTCCCAGATCCCAGACTCAGACTACCCTCGCTTGCACACCTTCGCCTGCCTGCGTACAGCTCAACACCACCAGCCAAAATCAGGGCCTACCTCCCAGATCCCAGACTCAGACTACCCTCGCTTGCACACCTTCGCCTGCCTGCGTACAGCTCCACACCACTGGGACTCCACAGACGCTGATGTCTTCCTTCTTTTATCCAGCTAACCCAATGAGCTACCACACAATCCAAACCCATGAAGGAAAGATGGGTTTCATACAGGCCCCTGTACTGATGCAGCCTTCACTTCAAAACGTGCCTATCCAACTGCTGAGTGGAGAAAAATACGTCCCCCTTCAGCCAGCCGGGAATGGAGTAATCAAAATGCCCTCCCCAGAAACACAACAACAGCAGTACCTGTGCAGCACACAGGGTTTCATGGCCCCGTTGAGCACAGAGTACCTGCAGGGCAGTGCAGGCCTGGTGTACCCTGAGATGGCTGGAGGTCAGGTTTACGGACGGGGCCCCCGACACATGCTGATCGACCCGGAGACAGGGAGATGTTTCTACGTCGACGTTCCCCAACATCCCCCTCAGCCACATCGCAAGATACTGTTCGATCCAGAGACCTGCCAGTTTGTGGAGGTGCTGCTGCCACAGCAGACAGTCCCTACTGCAGTACTGCCACCAGTGTATGCAATGCCCTGCCACTCACTGCAATTCCCAGCCATGCACACGCCACAGTGCTTCTCTGTTCAGGCTCATCCACAGGAGATGCCTCACACAGGGCCCTGAGACTGCTAGTGGACTGCAATAGCAGAACACTACCACATGACTGCACACTGCGCTGTCCACGGAGTATGGACTGTGATGGTAGGCTGCCCAAGGTGATAGATCAGACAGTCTTAGCTACATGCTGTCAGGTTGAGTAAATCTTGGGTATCAATCGTAGTCGTTAAAGTCAGTGTCTCATCTCTGATTCTCTGAGACTCCTGACAATACCGATTAAGATTATAACTACCGGGACTTATACATCATCATATATCTGAGTGAGAGAACAGAGGGCAGCTAATGTACTTCAGAAAGTATTCATGCCCCTTGACTTATTCCACATTTGGTTGTGTTACAGCCTGAATTCAAAATGGATGAAAATATTATTTTTTTCTCAACCATATACACACACACACAATACCCCATAATGACTAAATGAAAACATGTTTTTAGACATTTGTGCTAATTTATTGAAAATGAAATACAGAAATATATCATTTACATAAGTATTTACACCCCTGAGTCAATACATGTCAGAATCCCCTTTGACAGCAATTAGAGCTGTGAGTCTTTCTGGGTAAGACTCTAAGAGCTTTTCACACCTGGATTGTACAACATTTGACCATTATTCTTTTCAAATTCTTCAAGCTCTGTCAAATTGGTTGTTGATCATTGCTAGACAACCATTTTCAGGTCTTGCCATAGATTTTCAAGTAGATTTAAGTCAAAACTGTAACTCGGCCACTCAGGACCATTCACTGTCTTCTTGGTAAGCAACTCCAGTGTAGGTTATTGTCCTGCTGAAAGGTGAATTCATCTCCCAGTGTCTGGTAGAAAGCAGACTGAACCAGGTTTTGCCTGTGCTTAGCTCCATTCCGTTTCTTTTTTATCCTGATAAACTCCCCAGTCCTTAACGATTACAAGCATACCCATAACATGATGCTGCCACCAGTATGCTTGAAAATATGGAGCGTGGTACTCGGTAATGTGTTGCATTGGATTTGCCCCAAACATAACACTTTGTATTCAGGACAAAAAGTGAATTGCATTGCCACATTTGTTGCAGTATTACTTTAGTGCCTTGTTGCAAACAGGATGCATATTTTGGAATATTTGTATTCTGTACAAGCTTCCTTCTTTTCACTCTGTCAATTAGGTTAGTATTGTGGAGTAACTACAATGTTGTTGATCCATCCTCAGTTTTCTCTTATCACAGCCATTAAACTCTGTAACTGTTTTAAAAGTCACCATTGGCCTCATGGTGAAATCTCTGAGCGGTTTCCTTCCTGTCTGGCAACTGAGTTGGGAAGGACGCCTGTATCTTTGTAGTGACTGGGTATATTGATACAGCATCCAAAGTGTAATTAATAACTTCACCATGCTCAAAGGGATATTCAATGTAAAAAAAAAAATGTTTTGTTGTTTTGAAAAACTTCCTGGTCTTTGTGGTTTAATCTGTGTTTGAAATTCACTGCTCGACTGAGGGACCTTACAGATAATTGTATGTGTGGGGTACAGAGATGAGGTTGTCATTCAAAAATCATGTTAAACACTATTATTGCACACAGAGCGAGTCCATGCAACTTATTATGTGACTTGCTAAGCACATTTTTACTATTTAAGGTATTTAGGCTTGCCATAACAAAGGGGTAGAATACTTATTGACTCAAGACATTTCAGCATTTTTTATTTCTAGTAATTTGTACAAATTTAGAGAAACATAATCCCACTTTGATACAATGGGGTATTGTGTGTAGGCCCGTGAAAATAATCTACATTTAATCAATTTTAAATTCAGGCTGTAACACAACAAAAAGTGGAATAAATCAAGGGGTGTGAATAAAGGCACTGGTTCCTTGAACCCTCCTATTCCCTTTCCTATTGACAATGTGTATTTGTGGGCAGATACTTGATGATCTTTTACTCATTTTCTAACATAAACAATTTTTTTTTTTTTTGTGGTAATGTTTGCCATGTATAGTTGTGTAATATAGATAAAACACATTCTTAACACAGATTATATTTTTCCAAATTTCAAAGGAGAAACGTAGAAATTCGATTGCTAGTGGTTGATTTTTTTTTTTTACACTGAGTGAAACGTTTTCTAAAAATAACAACAAAGCTTGATAGGATCACATTTTTCCTTCATAAAGCTTTTGTTGTCTTTTCCATCTCACCATTGTTTGCTTGAGGAGCGAGGCCTGAACAAAACGAGAGGGCAGCTGTCGTCAGATTACAAACTAATCGCCAGGGCAGACTGCAATGGGCACTATTGACAGAGACCTTGGCAGACAAAGGCTCAGGGTGTAATGTGGATGGGAAATTTCAATTCAACATCTTTCATCATGTCTAAGTGAAATCAATCATGAACAGTCATAAAGATACGGATCCTGTGCTTCCTTGATAGATCAATAGATCCTAGACTCTTGGTTTGCGCCTTTTTAGAATCACTTCTAGAGGTCACACCCGTGTCACAGTCTTCCAATATGTGCAGTGTTGTTTCATGGTCTCTCTCAGTTAATACTACAGTACAATTGACTTGACATAGAAGCCTGTGGGTTTTCTTCCTTATGGCACTTTTTTTGTCAGATTGTAAATCTGTTCATCGACAGCTCTACTCTCATTAGTCTGTTTTGACATGTTATTGTAACACTTAATAATGTAAACAAACATTTGACAGTCAAACATAGGAACGCTTTCCTTAATTGTACTTTAGTTTTATATCATAAATGTTTTGCATTACCTCACACCTGTTTGAGTTCCGATCATCAGAAGAGATACACTATCATTACTTAGACAATAAAGACTGCTAATGTTGTCTCTGCTTCTTCAATACTGTCTACATACAAGTATAAGGTCAGTACGCATCTGAATATATGACGCTTTGTTCTTCAACATCCAAACATAATGCTGTGAGGTGGTGGGTAGAACAATGGGGACAGTAGACAACCCTCCCAAATCAATGCGGTGAGGGATGTGCTCTAGTAAATAAAAACGCAACATCATTCTACAACATCGGCATCATTTTGCCCAGTCACTGTTCATTGTCCTGTTTCTCAATTGCAGACAGTGCATTTTTCGATTACAACTATAAGTGTCCAAAACAATAAATAGCTGTGAAAAATACAGCTCAGTATAAAAAATTATCTGAAAGATGAATCATTGGAGGGTTACTATACTTTCGTGCAGGCCAATGTAATTGTTGTGTCCATGCGTAAACTCTCATTCCGCTCTCTTAATTCATCCTCCATGTTTTCCTGCACGCTGTCCTTTCGTCTGCGCCGCGTGAAGCCTTGGAAGCTGGGGGAGATGGGTAGATAGCGCAGGTAGCTGACCTTCCTAACGCAGCTCATTCCAACGGGGAAGTCATAAATACGCATGTTCGCTGAGCTTCCCCCACTGCTCTCATCAGCCTTCCAGTTCAGCAGCCCTCTCTCCTTCCTGGTGCCTGTTTAAACCGCACGCACAAGCATACACACACAAACATACAAGCAAACACACAATGCCACATAAACAAACATTGGTAGTTACAGGCAACGGTTGCGCTAAATTGAAAGATTGATGTGATATCGTGGTGACACATAAACAAACACAAAGCAACTGATGATCTCTTTGATCAGTGTGTGACAAGGTGACTAGTAGCTCATGTTAATGAGATGAGGTTTCACATTCTCACATAGCATGCATACCTGGGATGGTGTTATCCAGCGCAAACGCCAGGAAGCCTCCGACAAACATCTCCGTGGTTAGGAGCACTGTAAGGATTTGATCCACCTCTGGAACTCCTGAGCAGGGCAATAAAATATGTATTACCAAATTAATGATCCTAATCGTTATTCATAACATCAACATATTTATCCATACTAAAGCTTCATAACAGTCTTAGTGTACACACTGTAAACTCTCTAAAGCCACTCCTACACTTCCTCTTAAAATGGAGATGTCTTTTCATATCAGTAAAACCATTTTCAATGTGCAGTCCACCTGTTTGGATGCAGCCGGGATGCAAGTCTAGGTAATTGGGCAACATTAGGCCAAAGAACATGGAGAAGCCAAGGACAAAGAGATTCCTAGATGAGTTGAGGTCTACAGTCTGCAGGTTGGACAAGCCCACAGCCGTGATCATACCTGCAAGGCATAGACAACACAAACAACAGAGGGGTGGATAAGGTTATTATTGTCTCATTTTGATCTAGTTATCTGTGTTTCTAGCTAGACATATAATTTCCTCATCCCGTCTAAAATAGAGGTGAGCTTTCTGTGATCATACTGCCCCCCCGTGGGTGAGAGAGAGAGGTGACGCTGTGTGTGAGATCTCTGTTAGGAGGTCAGTGACTCACCGAACAAGGTGCAGAACATGCCGCCTAAAATGGGGTCAGGCAGCGATGCAAAGAGGGCAGTGAATTTCCCCACAGTTCCTAACAGGAGCATTATGGCCGCACCGTATTGCACCACTCTCCTGCTTCCTACCTGTGTGTAGAGAGACATCGTACAACGTGACTCAATGTGAACTGTACAACCTCTAGTATCAACCCATTGTTTATTAATAATTATTTGCATTGTGGCAAAGCGCTTGCACTGGAGATCATGTTAATAAGCCTTTATCTGTTTCAAAAATATAATATTGCTGATTCCAACTTGAACTAGATTTAAATACAGGATTTGAGATTACATATCTAATCCGTGTTTTCAGTACATAGATTAAAGACAACATGTCTGAGAACAATCTGGGGAGTGGCTTAGGGGCCAAGGGGGTCATATCTAGACAGAATACAGTTTATGTCAAATTTACATCAAAAGCGGAAACATTTAGCATTTTAGCTAACCCTTTTCCTAACCTTAACTTAAGTCTCCTAACCAGCTACGTTACTTCTCCTAACCTGCTGCGTAAATTCTCCTAACCTGCTACGAAAATTCAATTTTGACATAAACTGTACTCCATCTAGTCAAAACCAGTTGAGGGATTAAGCTTCCTTGCCTTAGTGATTCCCAGAACTCCAATATTGGGACTGGAGGAGGTGGAGCCATTTCCTGTACCCAGCAGTCCTGCTATAATACAACAAACACCCTCTGTGAAGATACCCCTGGTATGGGAAAGACATGACACAGACACAAACATACATCAACACAGGCTACTGATGCTTGACAATAAGAGGGCATTCTAGAACATAGGTCCCCTGTCAGAGCCTTTATTAGAAGTCTAACCCCTGGCGTAGAAGACTGAAGCACACCTGTTGATGGCATGGATAGGTGGCGGGGGTGCCCCAGAGAGGCGGGCACAGGCGTAATAGTCCCCGATAGACTCTACAATGCCAGCTAGTGTGGCGCTGAACATGCCCAGCACTCCGGCGATGGTCACCGTGGGCAACCCCCACTGACCTATCAGGGACACACAAACACCAGAAGTCAGAATCCTCCTCCTATGCGGCAAGATGAAAGGCATTGGCAATGGATGACAACTCAGATCATTTCCCCATTTAAAATGATATACAGTGCATTTGGAAAGTATTCAGACCCCATGACTTTTTCCACATGTTGTTACGTTACAGCCTTATTCTAACATTGATTTTTTTGTCTCTTTTTTTCCCCTCATCAATCTACACACAATACCCCATAATGACGAAGCAAAAACATCAAGGATCTCTCTGTACTTTGCTCCGTTCATCTTTCCCTCGATCACGACTAGTCTCCAAGTCCCTGCCGCTGAAAAACATCCCCACAGCATGATGCTGCCACCACCATGCTTCACTGTAGGGATGGTGCCAGGTTTCCACCAGACGTGACGTTTGGCATTCAGGCCAGAGACTTCAACCTTGGTTTCATCAGACCAGAGAATCTTGTTTCTCATGGTCTGAGAGTCTTTAGGTGCCTTTTGGCAAACTCCAAGCGGGCTGTCATGTGCCTTTTGCTGAGGAGGGCTTCCGTCTGGCCACTCTACATTTTTACATTTTAGTCATTTAGCAGACGCTCTTATCCAGAGCGACTTACAGTTAGTGAGTGCATACATTTTCATACTCTACCATAAAGGCCTGATTGGTGGAGTGCTGCAGAGATGGTTGTCCTTCTGGAAGGTTCTCCCATCTCCACAGAGGAACTCTGGAGCTCTGTCAGAGTGACCATCGGGTTCTTGGTCACCTCCCTGACAAAAGCCCTTCTCCCCCGATTGCTCAGTTTGGCCGGGCGGCCAGCTCTAGGAAGAGTCTTGGTGGTTCCAAACTTCTTCCATTATATAGACAGGTGGGTGCCTTTCCAAATCATGTCCAATCAATTGAATTTACCACAGGTGTACTCCAATCAAGTTGTAGAAACATGTCAAGGATGATCAATGGAAACAGGATGCACCTGAGCTCAATTTAGAGTCTCATAGCAAAGGGTCTGAATAGTTGTGTAAATAAGGTATGTGTGTGTTTTATTTGTAAAAGATTTGCTAACATTTCAGAAAACCTGTTTTCACTTTGTCATTATGGAGTATTGTATGTAGATTGATGAGATTCCATTTTAGAATAAGGCTGTAACGTAACAAAATGTGGAAAAAGTCAAGGGGTCTGAATACTTTCCAAATGCACTGTATAAGGTCATTCTAAAGTTGCTAATAAATGACCAGTGTCATCCACTTTCTTAACTTGACCCTTGATCTGGCTCATGTGTCCAAACTGCCCCATTGTGTGAGACAGTGGAGGTAATGCTGGCCTCTTACAGGGATAAGGGACCCGGAACCAGGGGGAGAGGGTCATGATGTCACCACGGGCGTCGGTGCGTGCCTTCTGCCCGTACTGGCTGGGGTCACTGGGCAACACGTCAGTCAGGGTCAGGATGTAACACAGCAACCATACCAACATGATGGCCATGATGATCTGAAGACGGCACCACAGACACACAGAAAGAACAGGGGAACAACATAACATGTCATGTAACAGAATCATAGGGATTCCAAGTTTCCAATATTCCAAGTTATCATTTTGGATGTGCCTAGTCTGTGCCATATTTCTATTTATTTTACAGCCATTTTCATCAGAAAGCTAATACTTGGCTTTAACATAATGGTGAAATGATCCCTGTGGTCTGTGTCTGTCTATCACAGTGAGTCATTTCTATAGCCCGGCAGTGTCCCCATGACCTGTCGGGCATCACTCACTAAGGCAGGAGCACAAGAGGGCAGTGCAGTAAAGTGTTCCTCAGACTCTCTTATAACAGCTCAAGATTTGGATGACATGATGTGCTGTGAATGATTAGCCTGATGTATTTATGATGAACACTAGACCATGCCCCAACATGAGAACGTCTCACATTAGTACGACCAGAATAGGAGGGCTTTCTAACATCCCTGTGAGACAGGATGGTGTGGTGTGTTGGTTCTAACCGGGAACATCTTAAAGATCTGGACCCTGGCGGTGCTGAAGCCTTTCTTCCTGTTGTAGGTGAGGAGAGGGAAGGACCAGTTCCTCAGGTACTGAGCAAACAGTACGATGAGGAAGATGCACCTGGGGAGAGGCAGTGATATAGCTACACCGTAACCCAGTCAAAGACATCAAACAGGGGGAAAAGGTCATTACGTTAATAGTATGTGATTCAATCAAAAAGCTTCAATGGACCTTGGACGTAAGACGATAAAGAGTCTCAAGCCCAAAACAAGGTGAACCATTTAAACTAAAGAAGTGCGGAAGAGAGGTAAGGAAAACATGCCGCACACAATAATACACCTCAAGACAACATAGTTGGATCTCAAGTGTAAAAACACGAGAGGAGAGGAGAGGATGGAGAGAGCAGAGAGAAACCAGGGAGGAGGATACATTACAGAGCAGAAGGGAGGATGGATTGTGCTCTTACAGTGCCGAGAGGCCCCAGTGAGAGCCGGCTCTGTCCCCGGCCGTCTGGAAGACAGACAGGCCGATGAGGGACACGGTGGGGGTGACGGTCAGTGGCCCGATGTAGTCCAGCAGGAGACCAGGGAGACCCACCAGCCCGATGACCACCTCCACCACACTGGACGCAATGATGGCACCCTGGATCTACAGAGGAGAGAGACCGACTGTTATTATCATTAGGTATGTCTAGGACCACCATGTGACCTGACCCGGACAAACGATGGGTCCTAGTTATGTCTACATGATGTCTCTGTTAATGTCAATCAAAGTGAGAGATGCTACAGTTCAGAAGGATGGACCCCAAGATGGAGGCTCACTGAGAGATGCTACAGTTCAGAAGGATGGACCACAAGATGGAGGCTCACTGAGAGATGCTACAGTTCAGAAGGATGGACCCCAAGATGGAGGCTCACTGAGAGATGCTACAGTTCAGAAGGATGGACCCCAAGATGGAGGCTCACTGAGAGATGCTACAGTTCAGAAGGATGGACCCCAAGATGGAGGCTCACTGAGAGATGCTACAGTTCAGAATGATGGACCCCAAGATGGAGGCTCACTGAGAGATGCTACAGTTCAGAAGGATGGACCCCAAGATGGAGGCTCACTGAGAGATGCTACAGTTCAGAAGGATGGACCCAGAGATGGAGGCCCAGTGGCAAGAGGCAGGAAGTACCTCTCTTATCCTTGGGTGCCAGATGTGGGAGGTGTTCAGAGGAAGACTCCAGTTCCCATAAATCTCCTCTGTGGAAAGACAGACACAATAGCACATTAGTGAGGTTCTGTCTGTGATTGGGCCATGTTCTTCTGATATAGGATGGGACTGAGGGGCGCACCTTCAGGGGGACATTTCCATCTTTCCAGTCCTAAGATGGCTTGGGCAGGGATGAGGAAGGCAAAAGCACTGGCCTGGAAAAGAGGTAACCTAAACATGGAAGATAAAATGTTACACATGCATGCCAAGCATTAGAAGACACACACACACACACACACACACACACGTACCTGACTCCAAATGTGGTCTGTATGAGTGTGGTGATTCCCACGCAGGTGAAGATGGTTCCCACCAGCTGACTGACCGTGTACTGGTCTTGTCCCACACACATGGCCTCCGCCAGTAGGAAGGGCACAGCGATGGTCCCGCTGAAACACGTCAGGTAGTGCTGCGATCAAAGACACAGTGTTAATCACCATGGATAGAGAGAGAGAGAGAAAGAGAGGGGGAGGGAGAAACAGAGGGAGGGGGGGGGGGAAGAGAGATACATTTGGGGGAAAGGGCGCACACAAGACAGAAAGGTGGAGTCTACTCATAAAACCATTCATTTAAACTAAGTGTGTGTGAGAGAGTGTGTGTATTTGTGTACCTGGAGGCCCAGTAGAATGCAGAGGTACCACGGCGGGACATCCTCTATGGTGTAGATCATGTCAAAGCCTGGCTGCTGCTTCTGCTGTTGTCCCTCTGCAGACAGTTTCCCCCCCTCAGCACCCTCCTCTCCCTCTGCAGACAGTTTCCCCCCCTCAGCACCCTCCTCTCCCTCTGCAGACAGTTTCCCCCCCTCAGCACCCTCCTCTCCCTCTGCAGACAGTTTCCCCCCCTCAGTACCCTCCTCTCCCTCTGCAGCCAGTTTCCCCCCCTCAGTACCCTCCTCTTCCTCTGCAGCCAGTTTCCCCCCCTCAGCACCCTGCTGCTGCTCCTCTGTCTGAATCTGGACATCACATCTCTGAGAGGGAGGACAGAGACATTTACACATACAAAGTAACATTGGGTAACTTGGCATACACACCGTTTGAAAGTAGAGAGTCACATGATGTTCAACAACTGGGAATAATCGATGACCTCTCATTCATCATACAAAAAATACCTTATATGGCACAAGATTGTCACCTACGTGATTCGTCACTGTCCCATACTGCCTTGCCATCTCCACTGAAGCCAACCGTCAGGCACATGATGACCTGGGTGTCACACCTATTTGAATTGACCTCTCTACGAATGATCAACATGGGCCTGGATTATGTTATAACCCAGAAGAATGTCACCGTGACCGTGGCCAGTCGTCATGGTTCTTGGAGTTGACTGTTTTGAAAGATGATGCAAGAGGAGCTCTTCCGTGACTAACTCATCAAAGTAGACTGGATTTCTTTCTAAATCACAGGTCAGTGTTTTGGCACTGGTATCTAGGTTAACAGCCTTGGTCTTTCAATAAATTCCATTCTGATCAAAGTATCATCTTTGCATCTTTGTCAGAGCCAATGTTAGAACTGTCTTCTACAAATCAGTGTCTCCACTTTTGCTATGAGGTATTGTGTCTTTAATCAATAGCCACAAATGTCCTGCAAAAGCATGGTTTCAGATATCAATCCAGAACCACCCTCCACAAGTTGTTATTCAATCAGACGTCATGGCAGTAAATCTCCTAATCTGAGCATGGTAAACACCTTGGTCATTTCACCCCAAAGGTAAACAGAAATACTTCGAAAACATCCAATGATGCAATATACTAAGTGTAAAGTTGAATTATTCAAGTTGACAGAAAGAAGGCCATAGCACACTAAGGACCAGTGGTGTAAAGTACTTAAGTAAAAATACTTTAAAGTACTTAAGTAGTTTTTTTGGGTATCTGTACTTTACTATTTATATTTTTGACAACTTGTACTTTTACTTCACTACATTCCTACAGAAAATATTGTACTTTTTACTCCATACATTTTCGCTGACAACCCAAAGTACTTGTTACATTTTGAATGCTTAGCAGGACAGGAAAATTGTGAAATTCACGCACTTATCAAGAGAAAACGTGGTCATCCCTACTGCCTATGATCTGGCAGACTCACTAAACACAAATGCATCTTTTGTAGATAATGTCTGAGTGCTTGAGTGTGCCCCTGGCTATCCATACATTTTAAAAACAAGAAAATGGTGCCGCCTGCTTTGCTTAATATAAGGAATTTGAAATGAGTTATACTTTTGCTTCTACTTTTGATACCTAAGTATATTTTAGGAATTACATTTACTTTTGATACTTAAGTATATTTAAAACCAAATACTTTTAGACTTTTACTCAAGTAGTATTTTACCGGGTGACTTTCACTTGTACTTGAGTAACTTTCTATTAAGGTATCTATACTTTTACTCAAGTATGACAATTGGGTACTTTTTCCACCGCTGCTAAGGACCTACACACCACACATTAACTCATCCATAACACATGATCTCGCCAGGCCAGATAACGTACACTTACACTTACAATTTAAACATTCACAACAAAACATAACTCATCAATGTATTGAAATGATAGTAAATGATGAGTTTTACCTTGAGGTCTGGTTGTGTTTCTGTGTCCTCCATCGTCTTCATCTGGACTCTCAGTTGTTTGTGATGGATCCTTCGTTTCTTTTGGGTGCTTCCCTCTCTCAACTAGCCAACCCATGTGTGACCTCAGCCCTATACATGAGTAGAGTAGCCCTTTTATTGGGGTTGAGGGGACCAGATCAGCCAGGTTAATAATCTGCCCCCGAGATGGACTTTACCCACTCGTGCTGTTTAAGAGGCTGAGACGGTAAAATTAAAGGAAAAGGATCCAGGGGTCAAGAAGACACTTCTTGGAATTAGAGATAGTGGGCAAGAATCAGATTAGCCAGGTAGCTTAGTGGTTAAGAGCGTTGTGCCAGTAACCGAAAGGTCGCTGGTTCTAAACCCTGAGCCGACTAGGTGAAAAATCTGTCGATGTGCCCTTGAGCAAGGCACTTAACCCTAATTGCTCATGTAAGTCGCTCTGGATAAGAGCGTCTGCTAAATGACTAAAATGTAAATGAAAGAACTACATGTACATCAGAAGGGTTACATTTGAAGTTATAGATATGTGACCAATTCTGCATTTCATTTTATAAAAAAAGGAAGAGGTTGTGATGGCATCTAGACTATGTGTGTTTGAGTGAGGATATCGGGGTTTGAGTGAGGATATCGGGGTTAAATAATACGTTTCATAAGCTTCATAAGTGACTCCTCCCATCTGAAAGGTGCTGTCATGAATGTTATAACTGTTTACACAAAGGTGTAAGAATAAAACAGGACTGCATACGAGTAGACTGGTCTGATTTTATTTTATTAGTAAAATCTGAAACCTGGTAAAGACAGTGATGCATCAAAGTATATGTTCGTTCCATTGGGCCCATACATACGTGAGTGAAGTGTGGTCAAAAAACAAAGAGACGTTCTTGCAATTAACCTTCTGGCAAATCATTTGTGGAATTATGGAAAACAAAAGCATCAACTGTTTGATTCAGCACCATCAGACCAAACAGAAAACAAGGACCTCAGCAACCCGAGCCACAGCCTGTTCACCCCGCTTCCATCTAGAAGGCAGAGACAGTACAGGTGCATCAAAGCTGGGAAACAGCTTTGATCTCCAGGCCATCAGACTGTTTGTTTAATAGTCACCACTAGCCGGCCTCCGCCCAGTGAACTTAGTCACTGTCACTAGCTGGCTACCATCCGGAACTCTACCCCGCACCTTAGAGAATGCTGCCCTATGTACATAGAGTCATTGAACACTGGTCACCTTAATAATGTTTACATACTGTTTTACCCACTTTATATGTATATACTGTATTCTAGTCAAGGCTCATCAACAAAACAAAAATAGAAACGCAACATGCAACAATTTCAATGATTCTACTGAGTTACAGTTAATATAAGGAAATGAATCAATTAAAATAAATTCACTAGGCCCTAATCTATGGATTTCACATGACTGGTAGGGGCGTGGATCAGAAAACCAGTCCGTATCTGGTGTGACCACCATTTGCCTCATGCAGCGCAACACATCTTCTTCACATAGAGTTGATCAGGCTGTTGATTGTGGCCTGTGGAATGTTGTCCCACTCCTCTTCAATGGCAGTGTGATGTCAAAATCAAATCAAATGTTATTTGTCACATGCGCCGAATACAACAGGTGTAGACCTTACCGTGAAATGCTTACTAACAAGCCCTTAACCAACTGTCACGTCTCCTCCCGTTGCTCCCCTCCGGCGCTCTGATTCGCCGGTCTACTGAGCCACCGGTCTGAGCGCACCACTTAGGCAACACCGGAATGGAAACCCAACGAACCCTACATTTACATTTTAGTCATTTAGCAGACGCTCTTATCCAGAGCGACTTACAGTTAGTGAGTGCATACATTATTTTCTTTTTCATACTGGCCCCCTGTGGGAATCAAACCCACAACCCTGGCGTTGCAAACACCATGCTCTACCAACTGAGCTACATCCCTGCCGGCCATTCCCTCCCCTACCCTGGACGACGCTGGGCCAATTGTGCGCCGCCCCATGAGTCACCTCTAGCGTACCTGCACCTCATCATCTCATCACCACCCCTATTTAGCCCTGGAATGTTCTGGAAGATGTTGTGTGTGATTGTTTATGTCGTTTACTCTATCTTTGTTATTTCTCTTTGTCATTGTCAAGTAAACCTTGACCTTGTTAATTCCTGCGTCTGCGTCCTGCCTCTTCGGTTACTCAGTAATCGTCACAGAATCACACACCAAACGAAAATGGATGCAGCAGGAGTTTTCCCTGTGCCCCGACCAGCACCAGCAGCAGCTTGCCCAGTTGAACGCCGCCATACAGGAAGTGCTCCAAACTCTGCATAATCTGCCCAGTGTTCCGGTTCCACCTCAGGGAGCGGCGAGTGCCCCCAATCCACCTGTTCCCGTGCTATCACCCACTTCTGCAGGAAACCTTCCCTACCGGAGCGCTATGATGTTAAAACTACTAAATGTAGCGGCTTCCTGCTACAGGTTTCACTTTATCTGGCGCGTCAGCCTGGGGTATATCCATCTGACCAAGCCAGGATAGCCCTGGTGATTTCGCTACTTAAAGGAAAGGCGCTGGATTGGGCCACGGCAGTCTGGGAAGGAGAGGAGGCAGTGTCACTACCCTACCCCACCTTCCTCGCTCGGTTCAGGGCGGTGTTTGATCATCCCACGGAAGGAAAGGTGAGCGTCTCCTCCATCTACAACAGAGAGAGGGGCCCGCGTCCGAGCACGCTCTGAGCTTTCGCACGGTGGCGGCGTCTTCCGGCTAGAATGAGCGTGCTCTGCGCATAGCCTTCAGGAGAGTCTTACGGGAGGACATCAAGACGGAACTCGCATGTCTGGACGACGAGATGGACCTTGATACCCTCATCACCACATCTTGACGACATGTTGCGAGAGAGACGGCATTCCCAACACGTCCCGGAGCCTCGACGCTCACCCCATCTGAGCTATGGAAGCCGCCCTGCTTCCGAGTCCTCACCCATGGAGTTGGGCAGCACCCCCTACACCACCACGGACCACAAATCTGCTGGCGGCTCCCTATCTAGGCGGTATGACTCCCGTCGCCGCTCCATGAGTGTTACGTCAGCTTCTATCACAAAACCATTGTTTTTAGTTCCCATAACGGTGTCTGGTTATTCCTTCTCTTCCATTTCTACTGCTATGATAGATTCCAGATCAGCGGGAAACCTTATAGATAGGGAGCTGGTCTCTGAATGGGGGTTGCCCACCGTGCCACTGCCATCTCCGCAACACGTCACCTCGCTGGACAATAAACCCCTTGGATCAGGCACCATTACGGACGTCACTCTCCCCATCACCATCACCATTCACACACTACTGGAGCACCACGAGGAGCTGTCATTCCACATCGTCACGTCACCCCTTCACCGGATCGTCTTGGGATTGCCCTGGCTCAGACTACACAACCCCACCATCAATTGGATCACCAAGAGGATCACAGCCTGGTCCACCTCATGCCGGAAGACCTGCCTGCCGGTGGTTTGTTGTTCCACGTCAGTGGAGAGTCCGGAGTCCGCCCTCCAGCCCAACATTCCACTTGAGTACGCAGATCTCTCCGATGTCTTCTCTTCATTAAAGGCTACGTGTCTCCCTCCTCACAGGCCCTGGGACTGCGCCATTGACCTGCTGGAGGGACAACACCCTCCGAAGAGTCGCATTTACCCCCTTTCCATGGCGGAGGCCATGGAGAAGTATGTGGCGGAGACCCTGAAACAGGGGTTCATCAGACGCTCTACCTCTCCTGCCTCCGCCAGCTTCTTCTTCGTGGCCAAAAAATACGGAGGACTGAGACCATGCATTGACTACAGGGGGCTGAATGCAGTCACCACCAAGTACCGGTACCCCCTCCCTCTGGTTCTGTCGGCCACCGAGCAGCTACGAGGGACCCGGTACTTTACCAAGTTGGACCTGAGGAGTGCCTACAACCTGATCCGAATCCGGGAAGGAGACGAGTGGAAGACGGCATTCAGCACTACCTCAGGCCACTATGAGTACTGCGTCATGTCCTACGGCCTCGCCAACGCACCTTCTGTGTTCCAGTCCTTCGTCAATGAAGTGTTCCGGGACATGCTGAGTAGACAGGTGGTGTACATCGACGATACACTGATCTACTCGGCTACGTTCGAGGAGCACGTCAGGGATGTCCGAGCTGTCCTACTCCGCCTCCGGGAACACAGCCTGTTGGTGAAGGGGGAGAAATGTGAATTCCACCAACAGGCCAACTCCTTCCTGGGATATCGGATCAGTCCTCAGGGGGTGTTCATGGAAGGAGTGAAGACGGACACCGTCAGGTCATGGCCAGTTCCCACCACCATCAAGGGCCTACAGAGCTTCCTGGGATTCGCTAATTTCTACCGGCATTTCATCAGGTCCTTCAGCTCCATAGCCGCCCCGCTCACCTCTCTCCTTAAGGGTGGGCCTCAGAAGCTGGCCTGGAACCCTGAGGCTGACGCTGCCTTCAAGAGGCTGAAGGAGAGGTTCACCACAGCGCCCATCCTAAAACACCCAGATCCATCTCGTCCTTTCATCCTGGAGGTGGACGCATCAGAGGAGGGCATGGGTGCCGTCCTCTCCCAGCGGCAAGGTAAGCCAGAGAAAATGTATCCCTGTGCCTTTTTCTCTAAAAAGCTTACCCCCGCAGAGAGGAACTATGGAGTTGGAGACAGGGAGCTGTTGGCGGTGGTCCTCGCTCTGGAGGAATGGAGACACTGGCTGGAGGGCGCAGTCCATCCATTCCAGATTATTACTGACCACTGGAATTTGGAGCACATACGGGCAGCGAAATGGATGAACTCTCGTCAAGCCAGGTGGGCCCAGTCTCTCACTCGCTTCCAACTCTTTCTGACCTACCGCCCAGGATCCCAGAATGTGAAGGCCGACGCAATGGATGAACTCTCGTCAAGCCAGGTGGGCCCAGTCTCTCACTCGCTTCCAACTCTTTCTGACCTACCGCCCAGGATCCCAGAATGTGAAGGCCGACGCACTGGGGGGTCCTATCCTGCCCTCGTCTCTCATCGTTGCACTTGTCGTTTGGGATGTGGACGAAGACATCCGCCTGGCAGCTCAGGAGGACCCAGCGCCTGCCAATGCCCCTCCGGGGCGTGTGTATGTACCCACCAGTGTCCATGACCGCCTGCTGATCTGGGCGCACACCACCCTTACGGCAGGGCACTCTGGTATTATGCGCACCCTGCATTCTCTAGCCCAAAAATACTGGTGGCCCACCTTGGCTTCTGATGTCTCCCACTATGTCAACTCCTGTTCCGTATGTGCCCAAACGAAGACATCTCGGAACGCCACGGCAGGCAAACGAGTTCCTCTCCCAGTGCCTCAGTGACCTTGGTCACACCTGTCCATAGACTTTGTCACCGACCTTCCACGTTCTGACGGTTTCACCACAGTCATGGTGGTCGTAGATCGGTTCTCCAAATCATGCCGTTTTTTGCCACTAACTGGTCTTCCTTCTGCTCTCCAGGTCGCTGAGGTCCTGTTCCAACAGGTCTTCAGGCATTATGGACTTCCGGAGGACATCGTCTCGGACCATGGCCCCCAATTCACCTCCCGAGTGTGGAAGGCTTTCCTGGAGAAGATCGGGGCCACGGCCAGCCTCACTTCCGGCTATAGGCCTCAGTCGAATGGACAGATGGAGCGCATGAACCAGGAGCTGGGGAGGTTTCTTTGTTGTCACTGTCAGGACCGGCAGGGTGAGTGGGCGAGGTTTCTTCCCTGGGCAGAATATGCCCAGAACTCCCTCGTTCATTCCTCCACGGGGCTCACTCCCTTCCAGTGCGTCCTGGGGTACCAGCCGGCCCTGGCCCCTTGGACACCCAGCCAGACCGATGCGCCCGCTGTCGACGAGTGGTTCCACAGGGCCGGACATGTCTGGGACGCCACCCATGTCCATCTCCAGAGGGCCATTAATCTGCAGAAGGACCAAGCCGACTGCCACCACAGTGAGGCCCCTGTATTCCAGCCTGGGGATCGTGTCTGGCTGTCCACAATAAACCTCCCTCTCCGCCTGCCCTGCAAGAAACTGAGCCCCCGGTTTGTGGGGCCGTTTAAGGTCCTCTGGCGGATAAATGAGGTATCATACCGGCTGCTCCTTCCCCCTCACTACCGTGTTTCACCCACTTTTCATGTGTATCTCCTCAGGCCGGTGGTTCCTGGTCCTCTGGCAGATGCCGTCCCCCGGGTTACGCCTCCTCCGCCCCTGGACATTGACGGGAGTCTGGCGTATGCACTGAGGGACCTGCTGGACTCCAGGTTCCATGGGGGACGGCTCCATTACCTGGTGGACTGGGAGGGGTATGGTCCTGAGGAGAGGAGCTGGGTTCCGGCTGGGGACATTCTGGACCCCAACCTAATTTGGGACTTCCACCGTCGCCGCCCCGACCAGCCCGCTCCTCATCCTCGGGGTCGTCATCCTGGCCGGCGAAGTCCAGTGGCTGGGGCCGCGCGTCCGGGGGGGGGGGGGGTACTGTCATGTCTCCTCCTATTGCTCTGATTCGGAGGTCTACAGAGCTACCGGTCTGAGCACACCACCTCGGCAACACCGGAATGGAAACCCAACGCACCCTAATCCCCTCCAGCGCACCTGCACCTCATCATCTCATCACCACCCCTATATAGCCTTGGACTGTTCTGTATGATGTTGTGTGTGATTGTTTAGCTTCGTGTCGTTTACTCTCTTTGTTATTTCTCTTTGTCATTGTTAGGTAAACCATGACCTTGTTAATTCCTGCGTCTGCATCCTGCCTCTTCATATACTCAGTACTCATCATACCAAAAATGCCGCTTTAAGAAAATATTTACGAAATAAACTAAAGTAAAAAAGTAACACAATAACGAGGCTATATACAGAGTCAATGTGCGGGGTACAGGTTAGTCCAGGTAATTTGTACATGTAGGTAGGGGTAAAGTGACTATACTATGCATAGATAATAAACAGTGAGTAGCAGCAGTTTAAAAACAAAAGGGGGGGGGGGGGGCAATGCAAATAGTCCGGGTGGCCATTAGATTAATTGTTCAGCAGTCTTATGGCTTGGGGGTAGAAGCTGTTAAGGAGCCTTTTGGTAGTTGCTGGATATTGGTGTGAACTGGAACACGCTGTCGTAAACGTCGATCCAGAGCATCCCAAACTTGATCAATGGTTGACATGTCTGGTGAGTATACAGGCCATGGAAGAACTGGGACATTTTCAGCTTCCAGTAATTGTGTACAGATCCTTGCGACATGGGGCCATGCATTATCATGCTGAAACATGATATATAGCTTATGCCAATAGTTGAAACCAGGATTCATCTGTGAAGAGCACACTTCTCCAGCGTTCCAGTGGCCATAAAAGGTGAGCATTTGCCCACTGAAGTTGGTCACGACGCCGAACTGCAGCCAGGTCAAAACCCTGGTGAAGACGACGAGAATGTAGATGAGCTTCCCTGAGATGGTTTCTGACAGCTTGTGCAGAAATTCTTCGGTTGTGCAAATCCACAGTTTCATCAGCTGTCCGGGTGGCTGGTCTCAGACGACCCCGCAGGTGAAGAAGCCGGATGTGGAGGTCCTGGGTTGGCGTGGTTACACGTGGTCTGCGGTTGTGAGGCCGGTTGGACGCACTGCCAAATTCTCTAAAACAACATTGGAGGTGACTTATGGTAGATTAATGAACATTTCATTCTCTGGCAGCAGCTCTGGTGGACATTCCTGCAGTCAGCATTCCAATTGCATGCTCCCTCAAAACTTGAGACATCCGTGGCATTGTGTTGTGTGACAAAACCTCCCATTTAAGAGTGGCCTTTTATTGTCCCCAGCACAAGGTGCACCTGTGTAATAATCATGCCGTTTAATCAGCGCCTTGATATGCCACACCTGTCAGGTGGATGGATTATCTTGGCAAAGGAGAAATGCTCACTAACAGGGATGTACATTTTTGGGGGGGATCTTTTATTTCAGCTCATGAAACATGGGACCAACACTTTACATGTTACATTTATATATTTGTTCAGTCTGTCACGACTTCCTCCGAAGCTGCCTCCTCTCCTTGTTCGGGCAGGCTTTGGCGTTCGGCGTCACCGGCCTTCTAGCCACTGCCGCTCCTCATCTCATCATTCCATTAGTTTTTGTCTTGTTTCTATTACACAGCTGGTTCATATCCCCTAATCAGTACCTGTATAAGTGTTCCCTCTGCCTCCTTGTCTTTGTGTGTGATTGTTTGTTGTGGAGGTTAGATTAGCCCGGTGGAGCTCTTTGTATTTTGTATCGCCGGGATATTTCACCCATGTGCCTTGTTGTTTTCCAGTGCGCCGTATATTTCCGCACTGGAGTGTTTGACGCATTGCTGCGTACCGCTGTATTACGGAATAAACCTTTTATTCTGTGATTTACCCTCCTGCGCCTGATGCCTTCTAAATCACACACCACACCGTCTATACACACCATCATATACGTACTGTATATATTTATATTCCAGAATCTGACATTGCTCGTTCTGATATTTCTTGATTATTTAGATTTTTGGGGGATTTGTATTGTTTTTCTTGTAGTTCATGAGAAGGTTGCTGCACGTGATATCTTGTGGTTCAGTACCACTGACATCCATCTTATTGGTGTGTATTACTGTACTGTTGGAGGTAGAAACACAAGCATTACTGCACTGTTGGAACTAGAAACACAAGTAGTAATGCACTGTTGGAGCTAGAAACAAAGCATTACTGTACTGTTGGAGCTAGAAACACAAGCATTACTGTACTGTTGGAGCTAGAAACACAAGCATTACTGTACTGTTGGAGCTAGAAACACAAGCATTACTGTACTGTTGGAGCGAGAAACACAAGCATTACTGATGAGCAGTAATGATTGTGTGGCTTAGTGGGTAAGAGCGTTGTGCCAGTGAACGAAAGGTCGCTGGTTCTAATCCCCGAGCCGACTAGGTGAAAAAATCTGTTGATGTGCCCTTAAGCAAGGCACTTAACCCTAATTAATCCTGTAAGTCGCTCTGGATAAGAGCGTCTACTAAAATGTAAATGTATATATTTATATTCCAGAATCTGACATTGCTCGTTCTGATATTTCTTGATTATTTTGATTTTTGGGGGATTTGTATTGTTTTTCTTGTAGTTCATGAGAAGTTTGCTGCACGTGATATCTTGTGGTTCAGTACCACTGACATCCATCTTATTGGTGTGCATTACTGTACTGTTGGAGCGAGAAACACAAGCATTACTGTACTGTTGGAGCTAGAAACACAAGCATTACTGTACTGTTGGAGCTAGAAACACAAGTAGTAATGCACTGTTGGAGCTAGAAACACAAGCATTACTGTACTGTTGGAGCGAGAAACACAAGCATTACTGCACTGTTGGAGCGAGAAACACAAGCATTACTGTACTGTTGGAGCTAGAAACACAATCATTACTGCTGTATTGGTGCTAGAAACACAATCATTACTGCACTGTTGGAGCTAGAAACACAAGCATTACTGTACTGTTGGAGCTAGAAACACAAGCATTACTGCACTGTTGGAGCAAGAAACACAAGTAGTAATGCACTGTTGGAGCTATTACATTCTAAATCACACACCACACAGTCTATACACACCATCATATACGTACTGTATATATTTATATTCCAGAATCTGACATTGCTCGTTCTGATATTTCTTGATTATTTTGATTTTTGGGGGATTTGTATTGTTTTTCTTGTAGTTCATGAGAAGTTTGCTGCACGTGATATCTTGTGGTTCAGTACCACTGACATCCATCTTATTGGTGTGCATTACTGTACTGTTGGAGCGAGAAACACAAGCATTACTGCACTGTTGGAGCTAGAAACACAAGCATTACTGTACTGTTGGAGCGAGAAACACAAGCATTACTGCACTGTTGGAGCTAGAAACACAATCATTACTGTACTGTTGGAGCTAGAAAGACAAGCATTACTGTACTGTTGGAGCAAGAAACACAAGCATTACTGTACTGTTGGAGCTAGAAACAAAGCATTACTGTACTGTTGGAGCTAGAAACACAAGCATTACTGTACTGTTGGAGCGAGAAACACAATCATTACTGCACTGTTGGAGCGAGAAACACAAGCATAACTGTACTGTTGGAGCTAGAAACACAATCATTACTGCACTGTTGGAGCTAGAAACACAAGCATTACTGTACTGTTGGAGCGAGAAACACAAGCATTACTGCACTGTTGGAGCGAGAAACACAAGCATTACTGTACTGTTGGAGCTAGAAACACAAGCATTACTGCACTGTTGGAGCTAGAAACACAAGCATTACTGTACTGTTGGAGCTAGAAACACAAGCATTACTGCACTGTTGGAGCAAGAAACACAAGTAGTAATGCACTGTTGGAGCTATTACATTCTAAATCACACACCACACAGTCTATACACACCATCATATACGTACTGTATATGGGGCGGCAGGTGGCTTAGTGGGTAAGAGCGTTGTGCCAGTGAACGAAAGGTCGCTGGTTCTAATCCCCGAGCCGACTAGGTGAAAAAATCTGTTGATGTGCCCTTAAGCAAGGCACTTAACCCTAATTGCTCCATTTAGCGTCTGCTAAATGACTAAAATGTAAATGTATATATTTATATTCCAGAATCTGACATTGCTCGTTCTGATATTTCTTGATTATTTTGATTTTTGGGGGATTTGTATTGTTTTTCTTGTAGTTCATGAGAAGTTTGCTGCACGTGATATCTTGTGGTTCAGTACCTCTGACATCCATCTTATTGGTGTGCATTACTGTACTGTTGGAGCTAGAAACACAAGCATTACTGTACTGTTGGAGCTAGAAACACAAGCATTACTGTACTGTTGGAGCTAGAAACACAAGTAGTAATGCACTGTTGGAGCTAGAAACACAAGCATTACTGTACTGTTGGAGCGAGAAACACAAGCATTACTGCACTGTTGGAGCGAGAAACACAAGCATTACTGTACTGTTGGAGCTAGAAACACAATCATTACTGCTGTATTGGTGCTAGAAACACAATCATTACTGCACTGTTGGAGCTAGAAACACAAGTATTACTGTACTGTTGGAGCAAGAAACACAAGCATTACTGTACTGTTGGAGCTAGAAACACAAGCATTACTGTACTGTTGGAGCTAGAAACACAAGCATTACTGTACTGTTGGAGCTAGAAACACAATAATTACTGCTGTATTGGTGCTAGAAACACAATCATTACTTCACTGTTGGAGCTAGAAACACAAGCATTACTGTACTGTTGGAGCGAGAAACACAATCATTACTGCACTGTTGGAGCTAGAAACACAAGCATTACTGTACTGTTGGAGCGAGAAACACAATCATTACTGTACTGTTGGAGCTAGAAACACAAGCATTACTGCACTGTTGGAGCTAGAAACACAAGCATTACTGTACTGTTGGAGCTAGAAACACAAGCATTACTGTACTGTTGGAGCTAGAAACACAAGCATTACTGTACTGTTGGAGCGAGAAACACAAGCATTACTGCACTGTTGGAGCGAGAAACACAAGCATTACTGTACTGTTGGAGCGAGAAACACAATCATTACTGCACCGTTGGAGCGAGAAACACAAGCATTACTGTACTGTTGGAGCTAGAAACACAATCACTACTGCTGTATTGGTGCTAGAAACACAATCATTACTGTACTGTTGGAGCTAGAAACACAAGCATTACTGTACTGTTGGAGCTAGAAACACAAGCATTACTCTACTGTTGGAGCAGGAAACACAAGCATTACTGTACTGTTGGAGCGAGAAACACAAGCATTACTGTACTGTTGGAGCTAGAAACACAAGCATTACTGTACTGTTGGAGCTAGAAACACAATCATTACTGCTGTATTGCTGCTAGAAACACAATCATTACTGCACTGTTGGAGCTAGAAACACAAGCATTACTGTACTGTTGGAGCTAGAAACACAAGCATTACTGTACTGTTGGAGCGAGAAACACAAGCATTACTGCACTGTTGGAGCTAGAAACACAATCATTACTGTACTGTTGGAGCTAGAAACATAAGCATTACTGCACTGTTGGAGCTAGAAACACAAGCATTGCTGTACTGTTGGAGCGAGAAACACAAGCATTACTGTACTGTTGGAGCTAGAAACACAAGCATTACTGTACTGTTGGAGCTAGAAACATAAGCATTACTGCACTGTTGGAGCTAGAAACACAAGCATTACTGTACTGTTGGAGCTAGAAACACAAGCATTACTGTACTGTTGGAGCTAGAAACACAGTCATTACTGCTGTATTGGTGCTAGAAACACAATCATTACTGCACTGTTGGAGCTATAAACACAAGCATTACTGTACTGTTGGAGCGAGAAACACAACCATTACTGCACTGTTGGAGCGAGAAACACAAGCATTACTGTACTGTTGGAGCTAGAAACACAAGCATTACTGCACTGTTGGAGCTAGAAACACAAGCATTACTGTACTGTTGGAGCTAGAAACACAATCATTACTGCACTGTTGGAGCTAGAAATACAAGCATTACTGTACTGTTGGAGCTAGAAACACAAGCATTACTGTACTGTTGGAGCTAGAAACATAAGCATTACTGCACTGTTGGAGCTAGAAACACAAGCATTACTGTACTGTTGGAGCTAGAAACACAAGCATTACTGTACTGTTGGAGCTAGAAACACAATCATTACTGCTGTATTGGTGCTAGAAACACAATCATTACTGTACTGTTGGAGCTATAAACACAAGCATTACTGTACTGTTGGAGCGAGAAACACAAGCATTACTGCACTGTTGGAGCGAGAAACACAAGCATTACTGTACTGTTGGAGCTAGAAACACAAGCATTACTGCACTGTTGGAGCTAGAAACACAAGCATTACTGCACTGTTGGAGCGAGAAACACAAGCATTACTGTACTGTTGGAGCTAGAAACACAATCATTACTGCTGTATTGGTGCTAGAAACACAATCATTACTGCACTGTTGGAGCTAGAAACACAAGTATTACTGTACTGTTGGAGCAAGAAACACAAGCATTACTGTACTGTTGGAGCTAGAAACACAAGCATTACTGTACTGTTGGAGCTAGAAACACAAGCATTACTGTACTGTTGGAGCTAGAAACACAATAATTACTGCTGTATTGGTGCTAGAAACACAATCATTACTTCACTGTTGGAGCTAGAAACACAAGCATTACTGTACTGTTGGAGCGAGAAACACAATCATTACTGCACTGTTGGAGCTAGAAACACAAGCATTACTGTACTGTTGGAGCGAGAAACACAATCATTACTGTACTGTTGGAGCTAGAAACACAAGCATTACTGCACTGTTGGAGCTAGAAACACAAGCATTACTGTACTGTTGGAGCTAGAAACACAAGCATTACTGTACTGTTGGAGCTAGAAACACAAGCATTACTGTACTGTTGGAGCGAGAAACACAAGCATTACTGCACTGTTGGAGCGAGAAACACAAGCATTACTGTACTGTTGGAGCGAGAAACACAATCATTACTGCACCGTTGGAGCGAGAAACACAAGCATTACTGTACTGTTGGAGCTAGAAACACAATCACTACTGCTGTATTGGTGCTAGAAACACAATCATTACTGTACTGTTGGAGCTAGAAACACAAGCATTACTGTACTGTTGGAGCTAGAAACACAAGCATTACTCTACTGTTGGAGCAGGAAACACAAGCATTACTGTACTGTTGGAGCGAGAAACACAAGCATTACTGTACTGTTGGAGCTAGAAACACAAGCATTACTGTACTGTTGGAGCTAGAAACACAATCATTACTGCTGTATTGCTGCTAGAAACACAATCATTACTGCACTGTTGGAGCTAGAAACACAAGCATTACTGTACTGTTGGAGCTAGAAACACAAGCATTACTGTACTGTTGGAGCGAGAAACACAAGCATTACTGCACTGTTGGAGCTAGAAACACAATCATTACTGTACTGTTGGAGCTAGAAACATAAGCATTACTGCACTGTTGGAGCTAGAAACACAAGCATTGCTGTACTGTTGGAGCGAGAAACACAAGCATTACTGTACTGTTGGAGCTAGAAACACAAGCATTACTGTACTGTTGGAGCTAGAAACATAAGCATTACTGCACTGTTGGAGCTAGAAACACAAGCATTACTGTACTGTTGGAGCTAGAAACACAAGCATTACTGTACTGTTGGAGCTAGAAACACAGTCATTACTGCTGTATTGGTGCTAGAAACACAATCATTACTGCACTGTTGGAGCTATAAACACAAGCATTACTGTACTGTTGGAGCGAGAAACACAACCATTACTGCACTGTTGGAGCGAGAAACACAAGCATTACTGTACTGTTGGAGCTAGAAACACAAGCATTACTGCACTGTTGGAGCTAGAAACACAAGCATTACTGTACTGTTGGAGCTAGAAACACAATCATTACTGCACTGTTGGAGCTAGAAATACAAGCATTACTGTACTGTTGGAGCTAGAAACACAAGCATTACTGTACTGTTGGAGCTAGAAACATAAGCATTACTGCACTGTTGGAGCTAGAAACACAAGCATTACTGTACTGTTGGAGCTAGAAACACAAGCATTACTGTACTGTTGGAGCTAGAAACACAATCATTACTGCTGTATTGGTGCTAGAAACACAATCATTACTGTACTGTTGGAGCTATAAACACAAGCATTACTGTACTGTTGGAGCGAGAAACACAAGCATTACTGCACTGTTGGAGCGAGAAACACAAGCATTACTGTACTGTTGGAGCTAGAAACACAAGCATTACTGCACTGTTGGAGCTAGAAACACAAGCATTACTGTACTGTTGGAGCTAGAAACACAATCATTACTGCACTGTTGGAGCTAGAAACACAAGCATTACTGTACTGTTGGAGCTAGAAACACAAGCATTACTGTACTGTTGGAGCTAGAAACACAAGCATTACTGTACTGTTGGAGCTAGCAACACAAGCATTACTGTACTCTTGGAGCTAGAAACACAAGCATTACTGTACTGTTGGAGCTAGAAACACAATCATTACTGTACTGTTGGAGCTAGAAACACAAGTATTACTGTACTGTTGGAGCTAGAAACACAAGCGTTACTGCACTGTTGGAGCGAGAAACACAATCATTACTGCACTGTTGGAGCTAGAAACACAAGCATTACTGTACTGTTGGAGCTAGAAACACAAGCATTACTGCACTGTTGGAGCTAGAAACACAAGCATTACTGCACTGTTGGAGCGAGAAACACAAGCATTACTGTACTGTTGGAACTAGAAACACAATCATTACTGTACTGTTGGAGCTAGAAACACAATCATTACTGTACTGTTGGAGCTAGAAACACAAGCATTACTGCACTGTTGGAGCTAGAAACACAAGCATTACTGTACTGTTGGAGCTAGAAACACAAGCATTACTGTACTGTTGGAGCTAGAAACACAAGCATTACTGCACTGTTGGAGCTAGAAACACAAGCATTACTGTACTGTTGGAGCTAGAAACACAAGCATTACTGCACTGTTGGAGCTAGAAACACAAGCATTACTGCACTGTTGGAGCTAGAAACACAAGCATTACTGTACTGTTGGAGCTAGAAACACAAGCATTACTGTACTGTTGGAGCTAGAAACACAAGCATTACTGCACTGTTGGAGCGAGAAACACAATCATTACTGTACTGTTGGAGCTAGAAACACAAGCATTACTGTACTGTTGGAGCTAGAAACACAAGCATTGCTGTACTGTTGGAGCGAGAAACACAAGCATTACTGTACTGTTGGAGCTAGAAACACAAGCATTACTGTACTGTTGGAGCTAGAAACATAAGCATTACTGCACTGTTGGAGCTAGAAACACAAGCATTACTGTACTGTTGGAGCTAGAAACACAGTCATTACTGCTGTATTGGTGCTAGAAACACAATCATTACTGCACTGTTGGAGCTATAAACACAAGCATTACTGTACTGTTGGAGCGAGAAACACAACCATTACTGCACTGTTGGAGCGAGAAACACAAGCATTACTGTACTGTTGGAGCTAGAAACACAAGCATTACTGCACTGTTGGAGCTAGAAACACAAGCATTACTGTACTGTTGGAGCTAGAAACACAATCATTACTGCACTGTTGGAGCTAGAAATACAAGCATTACTGTACTGTTGGAGCTAGAAACACAAGCATTACTGTACTGTTGGAGCTAGAAACATAAGCATTACTGCACTGTTGGAGCTAGAAACACAAGCATTACTGTACTGTTGGAGCTAGAAACACAATCATTACTGTACTGTTGGAGCTAGAAACACAATCATTACTGCTGTATTGGTGCTAGAAACACAATCATTACTGTACTGTTGGAGCTATAAACACAAGCATTACTGTACTGTTGGAGCGAGAAACACAAGCATTACTGCACTGTTGGAGCGAGAAACACAAGCATTACTGTACTGTTGGAGCTAGAAACACAAGCATTACTGCACTGTTGGAGCTAGAAACACAAGCATTACTGTACTGTTGGAGCTAGAAACACAATCATTACTGCACTGTTGGAGCTAGAAACACAAGCATTACTGTACTGTTGGAGCTAGAAACACAAGCATTACTGTACTGTTGGAGCTAGAAACACAAGCATTACTGTACTGTTGGAGCTAGAAACACAAGCATTACTGTACTCTTGGAGCTAGAAACACAAGCATTACTGTACTGTTGGAGCTAGAAACACAATCATTACTGTACTGTTGGAGCTAGAAACACAAGTATTACTGTACTGTTGGAGCTAGAAACACAAGCATTACTGTACTGTTGGAGCTAGAAACACAAGCATTACTGTACTGTTGGAGCTAGAAACACAAGCATTACTGTACTGTTGGAGCTAGAAACACAAGCATTACTGTACTGTTGGAGCTAGAAACACAATCATTACTGTACTGTTGGAGCTAGAAACACAAGCATTACTGTACTGTTGGAGCGAGAAACACAAGCATTACTGTACTGTTGGAGCGAGAAACACAATCATTACTGCACTGTTGGAGCTAGAAACACAAGCGTTACTGCACTGTTGGAGCGAGAAACACAATCATTACTGCACTGTTGGAGCTAGAAACACAAGCATTACTGTACTGTTGGAGCTAGAAACACAAGCATTACTGCACTGTTGGAGCTAGAAACACAAGCATTACTGCACTGTTGGAGCGAGAAACACAAGCATTACTGTACTGTTGGAACTAGAAACACAATCATTACTGTACTGTTGGAGCTAGAAACACAATCATTACTGTACTGTTGGAGCTAGAAACACAAGCATTACTGCACTGTTGGAGCTAGAAACACAAGCATTACTGTACTGTTGGAGCTAGAAACACAAGCATTACTGTACTGTTGGAGCTAGAAACACAAGCATTACTGCACTGTTGGAGCTAGAAACACAAGCATTACTGTACTGTTGGAGCTAGAAACACAAGCATTAATGCACTGTTGGAGCTAGAAACACAAGCATTACTGCACTGTTGGAGCTAGAAACACAAGCATTACTGTACTGTTGGAGCTAGAAACACAAGCATTACTGTACTGTTGGAGCTAGAAACACAAGCATTACTGCACTGTTGGAGCGAGAAACACAATCATTACTGTACTGTTGGAGCTAGAAACACAAGCATTACTGTACTGTTGGAGCTAGAAACACAAGCATTTCGCTGCACCTGCAATAAAATCAGCAAATCTGTGTATGTGACCAATAAACTTTGATTAGATTTATTTTATTTGAGTTGATGACTCATTAACCACAAGAGGTCGACACACACCAAGGCATGACTCCACGTTCTAGAACAGAGTAAGACGTCTCCACCCATAAAATACAGTTGAGGGCTTAATTATACAGCACATTGCTGTCCCCATTGTCTTGCTGTGTCTTGTCTTACCTAACGGCAGAATTTCCCTTTATGTGTAATCCTAAGGAAGAGATATTCATGCTGTTAAAAGCAGGATATTACTCAAGAAGACGCACCCTTGTGCATCACACACCCCCTTCCCAAACATGCACGCATACGGACACACTGGCTGGACTGGCTTGACACAAGAGGGACTGTCTGGAGGAAGTCAAGGCGGAAGTCTGGAGCAGCTCCTTACCAATACTGAGCCTCAGTAGGACATCGCGTACAGACAGACAGAGAGACAGACAATCTACCAGATGATCAGTGATACAGAGTGGGGTGGTGGTGATGTCAGCAATAGAGCGAGAGGGGAGAGAGCAAGACGACAACTCAAGGAGAGGGAGGAAGATTGAGAGGAGATGGAGAGAGAGAACGATAGGGGAGATGAGAGAGAGGGATGGAGAGAGAGAACACAGGATATCAGGGAGCCTTAAACCTCCTGACAGGAAACCAGTGACGTATAGGAAGGGACAAACAGTCTTGCACACAAAAATATATATATATAAAAAAAATAACAGTCTTACACACGCAAAGACAAAGACACAAACACAGTCTCACACACACACAGTCACACACACACAGTCACAAACACACAGTCACACACACACACACACACACACAGGAACCAGTCTGTACTGTTGGAACACAAGTCTACCATTGACTGATACAACAGTCACACAAGCAGGCAAGAAGAACCAGTAAATCTCTCAAATAAACATTTGCACAATACTAACTTTTATAACCATATTAACAAACTGCAGCAGTAACAAAAACAGCAGAGAAGTGGAAATGACATTACAAGACACTTGACAAGTGAATGATTTAACTTTGCCTAAGGTAATGTGAGGGCAGAGTGCCTTAATTAACTCAACAGGACAGATGTTACCGAACTGGCAAACAAGCCAGAAACACACTACAGACAATGGCGCCTGCTTGGTCCGTTTCTGAAGGGTTCCTGTAGCCGGTTATTACATACAGAAATCACATCCGAGGGAACATCACACATTTGCAAAAGTGTGCGTTTGTCAAGGAGTGTGTGTTGTTGTTTCTGTCTCCTGGATATGAGCATTTCTCTGATGTTGTCCTCAGCATCTTTCACACTGCGCTCCAGGTAAGTCTTTATTTTGCTATGGAGAAGACAGAGGACGGGATCTGTCAACAACTCATTTAACCACCATGACCTCAGAGGGATCATTTCCTTTTTTCATTTCCAGAGAAAGACAAAGTGATATCATCTCAATATTGGGAAACACCAGAAATGGATATATGTACGTGCACATGTCCACTCAAAGAGACATACAGAGAGACATATCCTAAATTGGATTTACGGAAATTGAAGTGAAATCGAGGGGCAACCCATTTAAATCTTTATCTACACTCAAAGCACTCCCGTCCGTAAGCTCATCTCTATGAATAGTTACTCTACATACCCATATATGGGAGCCTCAGCTTCTCTGACCTGGACTATGTGGATCACGTGGCCAATCCTGGCCGAGCTCTTGGACATCATACACCTTGTGATCATGGAGCAGGAGAACCACCCACTGGGCCTCATGATCAGCTGGGACCAAACTAAGATCCAGTCCTTCAGCGACTTCCAACCCCCTCCAACCAGCCCTGCTGTGGACACCCACCATGTCTGCGTTGTTCCTAAGTTCTGCTACCTTGGAAGCACATTAACAACTGACTGCAGGAGCAACGCTGACATCCACCTACGCAGTGGCCGGGCAGCCTCAACCATGGCCAGCCTAAACATCATCTGGAATCAACCTACCCTCTCTCTGAAAACAAAACGTCATGGTCCCTCACCCTGGACCTCACACGTCATGGACCCTCACCCTGGACCTCACACGTCATGGACCCTCACCCTGGACCTCACACGTCATGGTCCCTCACCCTGGACCTCACACGTCATGGTCCCTCACCCTGGACCTCACACGTCATGGTCCCTCACCCTGGACCTCACACGTCATGGTCCCTCACCCTGGACCTCACACGTCATGGACCCTCACCCTGGACCTCACACGTCATGGACCCTCACCCTGGACCTCACACGTCGTGGACCCTCACCCTGGACCTCACACGTCATGTTCCCTCACCCTGGACCTCACACGTCATGGACCCTCACCCTGGACCTCACACGTCATGGTCTCTCACCCTGGACCTCACACGTCATGGACCCTCACCCTGGACCTCACACGTCATGGACCCTCACCCTGGACCTCACACGTCATGGTCCCTCACCCTGGACCTCACACGTCATGGACCCTCACCCTGGACCTCACACGTCATGGACCCTCACCCTGGACCTCACACGTCATGGACCCTCACCCTGGACCTCACACGTCATGGACCCTCACCCTGGACCTCACACGTCATGGACCCTCACCCTGGACCTCACACGTCGTGGACCCTCACCCTGGACCTCACACGTCATGGTCCCTCACCCTGGACCTCACACGTCATGGACCCTCACCCTGGACCTCACACGTCATGGACCCTCACCCTGGACCTCACACGTCATGGACCCTCACCCTGGACCTCACACGTCATGGACCCTCACCCTGGACCTCACACGTCGTGGACCCTCACCCTGGACCTCACACGTCATGGTCCCTCACCCTGGACCTCACACGTCATGGACCCTCACCCTGGACCTCACACGTCATGGACCCTCACCCTGGACCTCACACGTCATGGACCCTCACCCTGGACCTCACACGTCATGGACCCTCACCCTGGACCTCACACGTCGTGGACCCTCACCCTGGACCTCACACGTCATGGTCCCTCACCCTGGACCTCACACGTCATGGACCCTCACCCTGGACCTCACACGTCATGGACCCTCACCCTGGACCTCACACGTCATGGACCCTCACCCTGGACCTCACACGTCATGGACCCTCACCCTGGACCTCACACGTCATGGACCCTCACCCTGGACCTCACACGTCATGGACCCTCACCCTGGACCTCACACGTCATGGTCCCTCACCCTGGACCTCACACGTCGTCTGGACACCTTTGACTCTAAGTGCCTCCGCCGCATACTCCACAATACGGAAAAAGACGGACCAGTCCCCTGTCTCCTCCCTGGTCAGAGCCTCCCAACTATGACTGTTGAGTCACCTGGTCAGAGCAAACCCACCTCTGTTGCCTGCCCTTATCTTTAAGGAGCCGTCCCCCAACTGGTCACGCCCAAGAGGAAGACTGAGAGCCAGGTGGTCCGCCCAGCTGGAGGATGACCTACACAACCTGGGACTCAAAACCATATCAGCCTGGGACCTGGCCCAGAATATAAAGGTGTGGAGATCCATTTGTCGAGGCACTATGCGCCAAGGAGCGAGTGAAGATGAGTGAGTGAGTTGAAGTTCTAAATTCCCTAATTCTAAACGACTGGGAGAGGTTGTGGATGACCGGACAGGTTTAAGGAGTGTCTTGGGACATGTAGGTACAGAGCCAGACGTGCCATGGACACCTGGTGAGTCATAGAGAGTATGGCGGTGAAACACCCAGTGACAGAGCCAGTCGGACTCGTAGTCTACCAGCCTGCCAAGATCAACCAACACCCCGATGCAGCCTCACTGCCATAAAGGGACTTACAGCATCTCTCACTGACGGTTTAGGATTCATTCTAATACTGAACTCTACACGTCACTGACTGGAACGCTATAGACCAGGCACATCGTTTCTGTTTATGTGAATTTATAGGCCTACAGCCAGTTCAGTAACAACAAAGGGTGTTCCTGCCACCTAGTCAGTCTTGCTCCACAGAAACATCCGGCCCTATTCCAGAGAATAGGGTGACAAGGGAAATTATACATCTTAAGACCCATACCTAATGGTCATTGTGGAGCAGGCAATATACGTGCCCTCTCACACACATACCCTCTCACACACATACCCTCTCACACACGTGCCCTCTCACATACGTGCCCTCTCACATACGTGCCCTCTCACACACATACCCTCTCACACACGTGCCCTCTCACACACATACCCTCTCACACACATACCCTCTCACACACATACCCTCTCACACACGTGCCCTCTCACATACGTGCCCTCTCACACACATACCCTCTCACACACGTGCCCTCTCACACACATACCCTCTCACACACATACCCTCTCACACACATACCCTCTCACACACATACCCTCTCACACACGTGCCCTCTCACACACATACCCTCTCACACACATACCCTCTCACACACGTGCCCTCTCACACACGTGCCCTCTCACATACGTGCCCTCTCACACACATACCCTCTCACACACGTGCCCTCTCACACACGTGCCCTCTCACATACGTGCCCTCTCACACACATACCCTCTCACACACGTGCCCTCTCACACACATACCCTCTCACACACATACCCTCTCACACACATACCCTCTCACATACGTGCCCTCTCACACACGTGCCCTCTCACACACATACCCTCTCACACACGTGCCCTATCACATACGTGCCCTCTCACCAGAGTGGAATGCAGGGAATGTTGAGCCTTTTGTTTATTCTCAGGGGAGGAGGAGCCCCAGCTTGATATCAGCGCAACAATGCTTTTCTCCATTCTCTATCGATAAGACAACGTGATTTTAGCACCCTGTGTGTCCAGCCGATCGATAAGACAACGTGATTTTAGCACCTTGTGTGTCCAGCCGATTCACTAACACAGCGGCAACACAGTGATGCATTCAACAAGCTGATGATGACAGAAAGTACTGTGCCACGATGTTGTCATTGGCTCTGAGATTATGTTTTGGTAATGAGGGAAATATGGTAAACATCGTGCTCTATGGCTACGCCCGTTCATGTATTAGTGTTTCCTATGCTTGTGACGGGCCAGACTGACACCAGTTAATACAGCTATGAGTCTGTTACAATAACAACGGGACAGATAATGAGCCTAAAGACAACAACTGATAAGGTCTCCCACTATGTCTCATTCCAACGCCTTGTTGTTATGGCAACAGAAAAAGGGGATTTTAAATGAACACTCTATTTTTAGAGCTATGATGTAATGATTTAAGATACAGTAGGAAGTGGAACCAGTGAAAATATGTATCACTAGAGCCCTGGAGGTAAAAAAAAACTACAGATTAGATACCTACTCTTCCATTAACAGTAACTCATACTGACCCGTACCGTACATCACTGTTGATCTGTTAGGCTCTGCCACCACATGTCCCAATGGGAATAGGGATCGTGTACACTACAGTGGAGGTAATGTGATTTGCACACAGCCGACAACGATAGTCGATTCAAATATACAAAATAACCACAGTCTTAATAAAATAACTTACACACAGGCCTACACACTCAGATGATGATCAGTTGCAGCCTGGATGTTTCCCTCCCACACTGACTATTGGTAAGACACTAACATACAAGTATAGACCAAGTGGTCTTTTGAGAATCCAGAATGCCTAACAACTCAGTGGCTGAGATTAGCCCCAGTCCTGAGCCCACTGGCTTGCTGCACTGAGGCAAAGAGCATCCCCACTCACCAAACAATGAGTGGGCTACAGACCGTCCTCACTACACAAAATAACCTACAGACTCACATGTGTACAAAAATAGCGCACTAAACAAATCATCCTTCACCATTACCTACCAAAGCAATCTCACATAGTCATGTTGCGGTCAAAAACTAAACTTGGTTAATGACGCCCAAGGGGCCATCCCATTTAAACCATAATCCTAAGGGAAGCCCTGTCGACCTCCAAGAGGCAGTGCCATGGAGTCCATATACCTCATCTAATGTTGAGCTTATGGAAACTATACTGGTAGAGTCAGTGAGATCCTCTGGCATTTCTGTGGGTGGCTGTCAGGTCAGTTAGTCATCATTGTAACAGTGAATGGATCCTCTCATGTATGTGATGACCAGCTCTAGTGACTTCAGCCAGGCCACCAATGACAAGGCAGAAAGACTTGTCATTGACTGTAAAACAAATGGACCCGTTGTCATTTTTGGTTCCTGTATCGGAGGCAGAGGAGTCTGTTCTGAACTCATTATGAGGGAAACTGCTGACCAATGATTCCTTGACATTTAACGATGACTCATATCCCATTCAAATAACAAAACAATAAACAAATGTCCATTTCATACTGCTAACTAAACTCAACGACGTACACGGTGGGGCCCGAAATTATTGACACCCTTGATAAAGATGAGCAAAAATGACTGTATAAGATAAATAATTCAAATAGTGAGCTATATTGTTAACTCAAACATTTTAGGAAATTTAATTATTTTTCACCAATACAATTTCTCAAAGAAAGAGATTTTGTTTAAAAATCTCTATAGCATAAGTAAAGCATAAGTAAAAATGATTGACACCCGTTTTCAATACCTTTCAATACCTCACCTTGAGAGAATATCATTAACGGCACTGAGCCTTTAAAAAAAAATTATATTCCTCCATACAAAATCCTTCCAGATCCTTGATATCCTTCATCTGTGCTTACGGACTGCCCTTTTCAATTCAAACCAATTGTCTTGTTGGAAGATCCACTCGTGGCCAAGTTTGAGCCTCCTGGCAGAGGCAAACAGGTTTTTGGCAAAAATATCCTGGTTCTGAGGAAAGTTCATCATGCCAGTGACCTTAACAATGGCCTCAAGAACAGTGGAATCAAAATAGCCCCATAACATCAAAGATACACCACCATAGTTTACAGCATGTATTGGCTTCTTTTCTGCTCATGCATTCTCATTTCGACGCCAAACCCACCACTGGTGTGCGTGGACAAAGAGCTCTATTTTCATGTCATCCAACAAATGTAAAAGCCTGTCGTTTGCTAAACAGCATTGGCACTTGGATTGGAAACGGTGCTTTGGTCCGATAACATGAAAATAAAGCTCAATGACCACGGACACCAGTGGTGGGTTTGGCGTCGAAATTAGAATGCATGAGCAGAAAATAACCCCATATCTACTGTAAAAATGGTGGTGGACCTTTAATGATGCATACTTTAACATTTTGCAATGGCCATCTCAGTCTCCGGACTTGAAACCCATTGAAAACCAGTGGTTTGAATTGAAGAGGGCAGTCCATAAGCAGAGATGAAGGATATCAGGGAACTGGGAGGATTCTGTATGAAGGAATGCTCTAAGATCCCACCAATGTGTTCTCCAACTCATAAAACATATTAGAAAAAGGCTCAGTGCCGTTATCCTCGCAAGGTGAGGTATTGAAAGGTATTGAAAACACGGGTGTCAATAATTTTTTAGCCCTACCCTTTTGAGAAAAAAATGTATTGTTAAACAACACCTCTTTCTTTGAGAAATTGTATTAGTATAAAATAATATAATTTTCCAATTTTTTGAAGCATACAATATAGCTCAGTATTTTAATTATTTATTTTATACAGTCATTTTCACTCATCTTTATCAAGGGTGTCAATTTTGGACCCCATTGTACATCACATCCACGGAGTTGAGGGGAGACTACAGTTTCTGGAGTGAACTACTTCGAGTCGCTGTGCAGTCGATACTTGTAAAAATGTAAATTCTTAAACCCTTACCGTGTACCTATGTAGGTCCTCAGTAGCTGCAAGCCTGTTTACTAAAATCCATACTTTTTAATAAAACGTTAAATCAAATAGAACCACCGACTGTTTTCTTGTTGCAGTTGCTCTAAAATGGCAACTCAGCACGAATGCGTATGTGCCAATTGAATTTTAACGAGGAAATGGTTGGTGGTTGTATTTGATTAACGTTTTATTAAAAAGCATGGATTTCAGCAAACAAATGCACGCAGCTACAGAGGTCAAAAATAGGTACAGAGCCTTCAGGAAGTATTCACACCCCTTGACTTATTCCCAATTTTGTTGTGTTACAGCTCGAATTCAAAATGGATGAACTAGAACTTTGAACTTTGATGAACTTTTTTTTCTCTCATCCATCTACACACAATACCCCATAATGACAAAGTGAAACATGTTTTTCGACATTTTTGCACATTTATTTAAAATTAAATACAGAAATATCTCATTTACATAAGTATCCACACCTCTGAGTCAATACATGTTAGAATCACCTTTTGCAGATTTACAGCTGGGAGTCTTTCGGGGTAAGTCTCTAAGAGCTTTGCCTATCTGGATTGTACAATATTTGCACATTATTCTTTTTAAATCATTGCTAGACAGCCATTTTCAAGTCTTGCCATAGATTCTCAAGACCATTTAAGTCAAAACGGTAACTAGGCCACTCAGGAACGTTCAATGTCGTCTTGGGAACTCCAATGGCGTTTTAAGTTATTGTCCTGCTGAAAGGTGAATTTGTCTCCCAGTGTCTGTTGGAAAAGCAGACTGAATCAGGCTTTCCTCTAGGATTTTGCCTGTGCATAAATATATTTTGTTTCTTTTTATCCCAAAAAAGCCTCCCTAGTCCTTGCCGATGACAAGCATACCCATAACATGATGCAGCCACCACCATGCTTGAAAATATAAAGAGTGGTATTCAGTGATACGTTGTGTTTGATTTGCCCCAAACATAACTGGGGCAAAGTGAAATCAATAACTTCACCATGCTCAAAGGGATATTCAATGTCTATTTTTTAGTTTTTACCTATTTACCAATAGGTGTCCTTCTTTTCAAGGCATTAAAAATCCTCTGTGGTGTTGGTGGTTGAATCTGTGTTTGAAATGTACTGCTCGACTGAGGGACCTTACAGATAATTGTATGTGTGGGGTACAGAGATGAGGTAGTCAAAAATCTTGTTAAACACTATTATTGCACACAGTGAGTGCATGCAACTTATTATGTGACTTGTTAAACAAATGTTTACTCCTGAACTTATTTAGGCTTGCCATAACAAAGGGGTTGAATTCTTATTTACTGAAGACATTTAAGCTTTTCATTTTTAATTAATTTGTAAACATTTCTAAAAACACAATTTCCACTTTGACATTATAGGGTATTGTGTGTAGGCCAGTGACACAATCTCAATGTAATCAATTTGAAATTCAGTGTGTAACACAACAAATTGTGGAAAAAGTAAAAAGGGTGTGAATAGGTTCTGAACGCACTGTACACGGTAAGGGTTTAAGTATCAACTGTAATCGGAGGTTCACTCCAAAAACTCTAGTCTCCACTCAACTGGATGTGATGTACCTCGTGAAGTTGAGTCAGCAACATTTCATATGGACAGCTAGCGCAGCAACCAACACACATTGGTCCTTTGAACAGCATGAGATAACAGAGCTCAATTTGTCCTGATGTCAGAGGAGAGGTAATCACGGTTCCTTGTAGAGATATTTATTTCAGAGTGACACCCATGCCATGAAACCAATCCACCAACATCTCCCCACCCTCCCAACCCCCAGGGGTATTCATAATATATAGCACCCCATCAACCCCTGTCGACGTAGTAAACAACAACCTGTTGAAAAGGACCAGAGGGCGCTGACGGGTGTTTAAAAGACATGTCATCTGCCCCCACCGCACACCACAGATAAAGCACAATGACAGTCTGTACAGTGGCCAATAACAGTGGCTCATTGAAGACCCCATACCTAATGTCATTGTTATTACTGCAGGCATCACTCATGAATGGCTATCACGAGAGGGAGGAGGCCAATTGGGATTCTGGTGACATCATGTCACCTCATAAATTACCAGTGGAACCCCTCCCGAGCATTCAAGGGCCACCGGAGAGATGAGGTCATGCATGGAGAAAAGTTAACTCCAGGCTGGATCTAAATACAGTGTGTGTGGTACCACTGGTGTCAATCCCAGCTATGTGGTCTCTCTGTACGCAGGCGTGAAAACAAAATATGACATCCCAAAGAGTAATGTGACTCAGGGTCTGAGTTGGGTTTCATTCACTGGCAGTGGGAAGCAGTTAGCCTTTACAGGAAGGGGGCAGCCTTGTTTCTGGTAACCAACCCACCACTTATGTAGAATGAAGAAGAGTAAAAGTCAAACACGACCTGTAAATGTGGTCTGCTATTTGCAGTCTTTCATCTGACAACCGAGCAATTTGTTGTTGTAGCCACAGTAACCATGGGATACAGCATAGGCTAGAGCCAACAGGAACTGTCTGGGTGGGGGGGGGTGGGGCTAGTGAGTGAGTCTATGACCTGACCTATGGCTCGATCCCCGTCCAGTCAGAGGGAAACCCTGAGCAGCGCTCCAGAGCCACAAGACATACTGTTTACCAGGGTGATGTCATGGGCTTGTCTGGGATTACACCCCACCACTGGACAAGGCCACCGTTAGGCCCAGACAGAACCCAGGACCCAGGGACTGGCCAGCAACCATACACACAGTCAACAACGAGCCTCTCCCAACCCGCAACACAACCATGAGTTTCGGTCTCACTCATCTGGTCTCAAAGATAAATATCTCCATTAGTACTAATAAACTCTACAACCCCACTACTGCACAGGCATACCGTACCCTGGAGTTCAAGGGAACCTGTAAATGGCCAGGTTAAGTATGGGCGTTAGTCACTACCATCTATTTTACTGCAGAAGTGATAAGTGACACAAGAATTCAGAAATAAGGGTCTGTGTAAACAGTGGTTAGTGACAATAATTCAAAAGTAAAGTCATTCTGTAAACAACAGGCCTAAAATACGATAGTGCTATACACTCCCAGTGACTTGTTTGCATATCTGGGATTATCTGTCAAAGCCTGTGTCTAGTGCTGACACTGGGATTATCTGTCCAAGCCTGTGTCTAGTGCTGACTCTGGGATTATCTGTCTGAGCCTGTGTCTAGTGCTGACTCTGGGATTATCTGTCCAAACCTGTGTCTAGTGCTGACTCTGGGATTATCTGTCCAAACCTGTGTCTAGTGCTGACTCTGGGATTATCTGTCCAAGCCTGTGTCTAGTGCTGACTCTGGGATTATCTGTCCAAACCTGTGTCTAGTGCTGACTCTGGGATTATCTGTCCAAACCTGTGTCTAGTGCTGACTCTGGGATTATCTGTCCAAGCCTGTGTCTAGTGCTGACTCTGGGATTATCTGTCCAAACCTGTGTCTAGTGCTGACTCTGGGATTATCTGTCCAAGTCTGTGTCTAGTGCTGACTCTGGGATTATCTGTCCAAGCCTGTGTCTAGTGCTGACTCTGGGATTATCTGTCCAAGCATGTGTCTAGTGCTGACTCTGGGATTATCTGTCCAAGCCTGTGTCTAGTGCTGACTCTGGGATTATCTGTCCAAGCCTGTGTCTAGTGCTGACTCTGGGATTATCTGTCCAAGCCTGTGTCTAGTGCTGACTCTGGGATTATCTGTCTGAGCCTGTGTCTAGTGCTGACTCTGGGATTAGCTGACTCTTTTCACTTTCAACATATTGTAAAAGTTGTGATCTGCAGGAAAATGAGTACACTGCTCTTTTATGCGCTATCCCACCCAACAACTAGATGAAAAGAGCCTCCTGAAACAGAGATGAGAGTTGGGTAACTGTCTGTGCATCATATCCTGTCTGTGGGAGAGTCACACCACCGGCATTAAGGAGCAGTGACATCAACACACAAATGACCCCAAAACCACAGTTATAATCAGAGCATTAGATGTTTTTATATCCAGACAGGTCTCTGTATAATCCTGCTCCTTTCCTGAGGCACAGGAGGTCTGTGTGGAGTGAAACAGGCTCAATTGTTTCGAGCAGTTACACTTCCCCTTGTTTGCATAGCACTCACCCACAGCAGCTAGTAGGTCCCTCGTAGGAGCACACACCTGTCACAACATCCCTTCTCTGATTGTGAAGAAAAAAAAATGTTTCAGGAAACTAGTCTTGCTTTTAGACATGGGGCCTCATTTATAAACCTTGCATGTGCACAGAATTTCCCACAAAACATGTGGCCGCCAGTTCTCACGCAAAAGTTGGAATTTATAAAAACTGAACTTGACTTGAGAATGTGCTTATCCTCCCGCAAACTTTAGACCATGTGTACGCACAGTTTCTAGTGGTTGAAGTATTGCGTTGCAAGAAGGCAAAATTAGCCTAGTAGTAGCAAGTGGGGTTCATATGATGACTCTTATTCATGACAAAACAATTGGTAGCTAAATATAATAACAAGATGCAATCATTTGCTGTTAGTGAGAAGAGTGAAAATCTATTTCTTTTATCTTTGCGTTGTAAAAAAAAATTGGAATTTATTTCCCATTATTTATTTCATTTCATGACCATTGTAGAATACATTTGTGACGAGTACTGAGGATACGAAGAGGCAGATGCAGGAATTAACAAGGTCAAGGTTTACTCAAACAATGACAAAGATAATTAACAAAGAGAGAGTACATGACACGAAGCAAAAACAATCACACACACACAACATATTACAGAACAGTCCAGGGCTAAGTAGGGGTGGTGATGAGATGAGATGCAGGTGCGCTGGAGGTGATTAGGGTGCGTTGGGTTTCCATTCCAGTGTTGCCGAGGTGGTGCGCTCAGACCGGTGGCTCAGTAGACCGTCGAATCAGAGCGTCGGAGGGGCGCAACGGGAGGAAACGTGACAACATTCCTCACCTTTTCTGACTGTGATGATTTGATAGGCTACTCGTGTCACGAAATAGCCTATAGGCCTACAACTAGTTAGTATAGGCTACCTACCATTCTGCCCATCTCTCAGTTCATTGGACACATGTCACAGTAGTAAATAGATAAGCTATTTCAAGTATTTTGCTCTACACGATCCGAAGCGTAGTTTAACGGTAGAACATTTACAAACATAATAAATAATACATATATCATAACCATTGCAGAATAAATTCCTCACCTTTTCTGGCCATGATAAGTTCATATTCCCGATGGAGCCACACAATAACCATGCACATCTCTCAGTTAATTGGCCCTATTAGACAGGCTATTATCATTTCAAGTTTTTGCTCTATGCATCTGAAAGGGAGCGCGGTTCATAACATACAGTACAATTGAAACGATCTATTTACAGGTCCACAACAATTTGCAACTGTTTGTTCCAAAATTAAATGAATTGGAGCGAATTTCCTGTTGTTTTTACAGTCTTTTATGTCTAAAAATGAAAAAATAAATGTTGCTCATAAAACTTGTGTGGGGGGGGGAAATAACACCACGGGCCGCCAGTTGGGGAACCCTGGCCTATTGTCTTGGCCTAATTCCAATACTTCCAAAGTATAGAGCAAATAAGGGCGTTATTGTCACCATAAAAGGTGAACGATGGGCGATATTCAGGCGGAGTTATAACGCTGGTTCGCATGCGCACAGTTTTACGACAGGTCCGATTTTTTACGGGAAACATGCCTATGTATGGCATGCGCCAAGTTGACAAATCTCAAAAAAATTTATGCGTGTGCAGTCTGTTCCAAAATGGCGCAGACTGATATTTACTTTAAAATGTATGTTTATAAATGAGGCCCCAGAAACAGCTGCTGATTAATATAACAAAGTGGAATCCCACTGAACCCAATTAAATCCTCCTTTCCAGGGAAACTAGGAACTGCTGTTCTGGTTGATAGCAAACAAAGGAGTGGTACAGTGAGAAGCATTTGTTCAGAAATGCCAGCTGACGCCATTCTTTGTGACCAATATTTCCTATGGTACAGGGTGGAGGTGTATGGGAGCTTTGTCCCCACAGTCCACGTTCTTGACAGGTCAGGGTGGAACAGTCATACTGACATCGTAGCTCCATCTCAAACCAGTGGTTCAGTCACATCTTTGACACTAGTTGTTGTTGGAGTAATACATTCCATGTTTGTTGCATTAGTAATTACATTTCTACACTGAACAAAAATGCTGAGGAGTATGTCTGTCCATAATAAAGCCCTTTTATGGGGGGAAAATATTATTCTGATTGGCTGGGCCTGGCTCCCCAGTGGGTGGGCCTGGCTGCCAAGTGGGTGGGCTTATTCCCTCCAAGGCCCACCCATGGCCGCACCCCTGCCCAATCATGTGAAAGAGATTAGGGCCTAATGATGTCATGAACCCTGCATCCTGAGTCGGTTCCTGCCTGTGTTGTCATTTTTCTGCTCGGGATCTCCAGTTTCCCGAGGGTTCTGGAACGCTCCCTGCCTGGTTGCCGGGCGACGTTGCTAGGCGGGAGCTCTCCTGATTAACCGCACCTGCATCCCATCAGCGATCTGCACACCTGGTCCTGATCATCACCCTTTTTAGGCTCTGACCTGACATCCATTCCCTGCCGGATCGTTAGCCATGAACAGTATGTTTGTCAGTGTATCAGCCTTGGAGCTTCTAGCGTTAGTTTTGTTGTTTTGCACCTTGTTGGCTTGCTGTGTACTTACCTCCGTTTTGTTCTATCTGCAGTCACTCACCCGGAACCTTCACCCAACCCCTGCCTGGTGGTCGGCGGCTGCCGAGCCATTATTGGACCTGCCACTGAACCCCCACCAACTCATCTCCGCCGCCCGCTCTGTTCCCTGGATTATTCAGCATCGCTTTTGAATCTGTTCAATAAATACCCACCTTCGTTTCAACTCACCTTGTCCTGGTCTGCTTCTGGGTTCTGGCTTTGTAACCCGTGACAGAACGATCCGGCCAGTAATGAACCCAGCGGACCTGGACTCTGTTCGCCATGCCATTACCCATCAGGAGAAGATGTTGGGACATCATAGCACGGCACTACAGGAGATAGCGTTGTCAGTTCGGAACCTTTCTACCAGTCTGACGGAGATCCAGGCCCAGCGCAGTTTTCCGGTGGAGAATCCACTACCGGTTTCACCCATCTCGCCTGCCGCTTCTGGAGCTGTGTCCTTCCGTGAGCCCAAGGTTCCGACGCCGGATAAATATGAGGGGGAGCTGGGAAGATGCCGTTCTTTCCTTATGCAGTGTGGATTAGTGTTCGATCTACAGCCCTACTCTTATGCCACAGACAAGGCTAGGATAGCCTTTGTTATTGAGTTGCTGCGTGGTCGAGCGCTGGAGTGGGCTTCAGCCGTTTGGGAACGACAGGACACCTGCATGGCTTCATACCAGGGGTTCACGGCCGAGATGAGGAAGCTATTCGACCATTCCGTCCGAGGTATAGACGCAGCTAGGCGCCTGTTTTCGCTTCGCCAAGGAACTCGCAGCGTTGCCGACTTCGTGATCGAGCTCAGGACGTTGGCTGTGGAGAGTGGGTGGAATGAGGAGTCTCTGCAAGCGGCCTTTTACCAGGGCCTGTCGGAGCAGCTCAAGGATGAGTTGATCTCCTATCCGGAGCCTAGTGACCTGGACAGCTTGGTAGCCTTGTCTATTCGGGTGGATAACCGAGTTCGAGAGCGAAGGAGGGAGAAGCAATGGGGCCCGTCCAATCGATCAGCTTCTCAGTTCCCAGTCGGGTCGGGGGGTGGACCAGAATACGTCGATCATTGTCCACCACACAGGATTAGTGGAGAGGTCCTGCCTCCCGATTCTGAACCCATGCAAGTGGGGCGGCACGGGTTAACCAAGGAGGAGCGCCAACATAGACGTAAGACCAACTGCTGCCTCTACTGTGGTAGTTCGGGACATTACATCTCCACTTGTTCCCGGCGGTCGTCAAACTGCTCGGCTCGCAAAAGTTGGGAGGACTTTTAGCGAGCCAGTTTCAACCTCTCAATACCTCTGTCAGACCCCGTTTCCCGGCTACCCTCATGAACAGGAATCAGAGCTTAGCGATTAACGCTTTTGTCGATTCAGGTGCCGATGGAAGCTTTATTGATGCCGAAGTGGTGGAACAGCTGGGGCTTTCCAAGGAGCACTTACCGGAAGCCATTGAAGCTACCACTCTGAACGGCAGTAGTCTGGCACGTATCACGATGAGGACTGAACCGGTTAAGATGCTGTTGTCAGGGAATCATTCTGAGGTGATCTCATTCTTCATTCTGCCTTCTTCCCATGTTCCTCTGGTCCTTGGATACCCCTGGCTGAAGGAACACAATCCCACGTTCGATTGGGTGACGGGCAAGGTAACTAGTTGGAGCCTTGATTGTCATGCTAACTGTCTCAAGACTGCCTGTTCCCATTCGGTTCCCAGTCAGGTGATTGAGGCTAAACCCCCAGATTTGTCCCTGGTTCGCGAGACATATCACGATTTGGGGGAAGTGTTCAGTAAGCAGAGGGCTCTGTCACTCCCTCCCCACCGACCATATGATTGTGCCATCAACCTGTTCCCTGGAGCTGTCTATCCCAAGGGACGGTTATACAGTATCTCCCGACCTGAACGTGAGGCTTTGGAGACCTACATCAAGGAGTCCCTAGCTGCTGGCCTCATTCGTCCCTCGTCATCACCCCTGGGGGCAGGATTTTTCTTTGTGGGTAAGAAGGATGGCTCTCTTCGACCGTGTATTGATTATCGGGGGTTGAATGATATCACGGTCAAGAACAAGTATCCCCTGCCCTTGATGAGCTCTGCCTTCGACTCCTTACAGGGTGCTACTGTGTTCACCAAGCTAGACCTACGCAATGCGTATCACCTGGTCCGGATCAGAGAGGGGGACGAGTGGTTGACGGGTTTCAATACACCGATGGGTCACTTCGAGTATCAGGTGATGCCGTTTGGACTGACCAATGCTCCAGCTGTATTCCAGAGTATGGTGAATGACGTCCTGAGAGATATGATCGGTCTCTTTGTGTTTGTTTACCTGGATGACATTCTGATCTTCTCGAAGGAACCTTCCAACCACGTCCAGCATGTCAGGCAGGTTCTGCAGCGATTGTTGGAGAATCGCCTGTTCGTGAAGGCCGAGAAGTGCGAATTTCACGCCCACACTACATCCTTCCTCGGGTACATCATCTCCAGGGGAGAGATTAGGATGGACCAGGAGAAGGTTAGGGCGGTTCTGGAATGGGCCCAGCCCGGTACGAGATTGCAGCTCCAGAGGTTTCTGGGGTTTGCGAATTTCTACCGCAGATTCATCCGGGATTACAGCCGTGTGGCCGCTCCGTTAACTGCCCTGACTTCCAGTACCAGGACCTTCAATTGGAATCCGGAGGCGGATCGAGCGTTCCTGGATTTGAAGAGGCGATTCACCAACGCACCGATTCTCTCTCAACCTGACACGGCCCGTCAGTTCGTCGTTGAAGTGGATGCGTCTGATGTGGGGGTTGGCGCCATCCTGTCCCAGCGATGCTCCACTGACGGTAAACTCCATCCCTGCGCCTACTACTCTCGTCGTCTTTCGTCTGCGGAGAGGAACTACGATGTGGGTAACCGGGAGCTTCTCGCGGTGAAGCTTGCCTTGGAGGAGTGGCGCCACTGGTTGGAGGGGGCGGAGCAACCGTTTATTGTCTGGACTGACCACAAGAATCTTGCTTACGTGCAATCGGCTAGACGTCTCAACTCCCGTCAGGCCAGGTGGGCTTTGTTTTTCGGACGCTTTAATTTTTCCCTGACGTTCCGACCTGGATCTAAGAACGGCAAGGCGGACGCCTTGTCACGGATGTTCTCCAAGACGGAGGAGAGTGGGGCCAAGACCGAGACGATTCTTCCCCGGAACTGTGTCGTGGGAGCAGTTATGTGGAAGATTGAGGAGGAGGTTATGGCGGCCCTTCGGACGCAGCCCGGTCCCGGTAACGGTCCACCCGGTCGGTTGTTTGTGCCTGAGTCGGTTCGTTCTGCTGTCCTCCAATGGTCCCACGCCAGCAAGATGGCTTGTCACCCTGGCGTGGCTCGGACGATGGCGTTTCTTCGCAGACGATTTTGGTGGCCTGCCATGGGAGAGGATACTCGGAGGTTTGTTGCTGCCTGTCCAGTGTGTGCGCAGAATAAGAGTGCCAATCGGCCCAGCTCTGGACTACTTCACCCCCTCCCTATTCCCCGGCGACCATGGTCGCATCTGGCCCTGGACTTTGTCACTGGGTTGCCCTCTTCTGAGGGGAACACGGTCGTTCTGACTATCGTGGACAGATTCAGCAAGTTCGCCCACTTTGTGCCCATTTCCAAGCTTCCCTCTGCCTCTGAGACGTCCGAGATCCTGGTTAGGGAGGTTTTCAGGGTCCACGGGTTGCCCAGTGACATCGTTTCCGACCGTGGTCCTCAGTTTACCTCTGCTGTCTGGAAGTCCTTCTGTTTGGCCATTGGAGCTACAGTCAGTCTCACATCTGGTTTTCACCCCCAATCTAATGGTCAGGCGGAGAGAGCCAACCAGAAGATGGAATCCACGCTACGCTGCCTTGTCTCCTCCAACCCCACCTCCTGGGTCTCTCAGTTGCCTTGGGTTGAGTATGCCCACAATACTCTCCCTACATCTGCCACTGGGATGTCTCCCTTCCAGTGCCTGTATGGCTACCAACCTCCCTTGTTTCCTTCTCAGGAGAAGGATCTCTCAGTGCCCTCTGTTCAGGCCCACATTCGTCGTTGCCACCGGACCTGGCATCGGGCCAGAAAGGCCCTCCTTAGAGTTTCTGACCGGTATCAGCTCCAGGCGAATCGTCGCCGGATTCCCGCTCCCACCTATACCATCGGAGATAGGGTCTGGTTGGCCACATGGGATCTTCCTCTACGGACTGAGTCTAGGAAGCTGTCACCGAAGTTCATTGGTCCGTTTGTGGTGGAGAAGGTGATCAATCCTGTTGCAGTTCGACTCAAGTTACCGAGAACGCTCAGAGTCCATCCCACCTTTCATGTCTCCTGCCTCAAGCCTGTTCTCCTCAGTCCTCTGTTGCCCCCTCCGCCTCCTCCTCCTCCCCCTCGGATGATCGGAGGTGGTCCTGCCTACACGGTGCGACGCATTATGGATTCCAGACGGCGGGGCCGGGGTTTCCAGTATCTCGTGGACTGGGAGGGGTATGGTCCTGAAGAGAGGAGTTGGATTCCTCGGCGACAGATCCTTGATGCTGACCTCCTTCGTGACTTCTACCGCCTCCATCCTGGCGCTCCGGGTAGTCCGCCCGGTGGCGTTCGTCGGAGGGGGGGTACTGTCATGAACCCTGCATCCTGAGTCGGTTCCTGCCTGTGTTGTCATTTTTCTGCTCGGGATCTCCAGTTTCCCGAGGGTTCTGGAACGCTCCCTGCCTGGTTGCCGGGCGACGTTGCTAGGCGGGAGCTCTCCTGATTAACCGCACCTGCATCCCATCAGCGATCTGGTCCTGATCATCACCCTTTTTAGGCTCTGACCTGACATCCATTCCCTGCCGGATCGTTAGCCATGAACAGTATGTTTGTCAGTGTATCAGCCTTGGAGCTTCTAGCGTTAGTTTTGTTGTTTTGCACCTTGTTGGCTTGCTGTGTACTTACCTCCGTTTTGTTCTATCTGCAGTCACTCACCCGGAACCTTCACCCAACCCCTGCCTGGTGGTCGGCGGCTGCCGAGCCATTATTGGACCTGCCACTGAACCCCCACCAACTCATCTCCGCCGCCCGCTCTGTTCCCTGGATTATTCAGCATCGCTTTTGAATCTGTTCAATAAATACCCACCTTCGTTTCAACTCACCTTGTCCTGGTCTGCTTCTGGGTTCTGGCTTTGTAACCCGTGACAAATGAATTTATTTCAATTGACTTATTTCCTTATATGAACTGTAACTCAGTAAAAATTGTTGCATGTTGAGTTTAATAATGAGTGCATTAGTATGTACTTCAGAAATAGAGAAATGGGAGTGAAACCCCATCCTAATTCCTAGTAAAAGCTATTTGTGTCTGCTGGAACATGAGTAAGGAAGAGCTCTTGGAGTTCCACTTAAAGGATGCTACAGAGACTATCCATATCTACACACATGGGGGAGAGAATTCCATGCATTCTGCGATAGAGAGGGGGTTTTCTCAGTCACTTCCTTCATGGCCTGATAACCCAGTGTCACGGTCAAGTTGCTTTAAATAGACACAAGGCCATTCACACAGCCACAGACTTCTTAGCAACAGCACATTTGTATATTTTCCAAGTTTGTGCGAGAGATTATTTGCACCATTTGCATGTGGCCAACATGGGATGTCTGTTTTTTCACAGATATCCGTTACATTCCAGACGATATAAAAATGCCCTTGAGCCATCATTCATTTGAGTTAGACTGGTCTTAAAAAGGAATAGCATAAATGACAAAGTAATGCTACAGGCTATTTGAGACTACAGAGAGAAAACAAACATCCATTTCTGATTTTTTTTTAAGAGAGTCTGTGTCACTCAGGAAAAATGGAAAGTATGCAAGAACTGGGATTAGGGCTTGGCATAAAGTCAATATTCACAGTGCAGTGGCTTACAACATCTACAGTAGGGTTTGGGTCAATTCAGAAAGTGATTTGAAATTCATGAATTGAAATAGAAAACTCAATTCATGAGTTGCATTTCAATTAATTTCCTCAATTGAGTGAATTTTAAATTTAATTGAGCCCAACACTGATCTAAAAACTATAATTGTAATATTATGGATGGTCAGTCCTTGCATCCATCTCCATCACTCAAGTGTTTTACCAAAACAGGGTAGCGCTTTGATATTGTTTCAACTGCTGATTGCCGCATTAAGCTGATGGGAACTAACAATGTTTCACTATATGTGTATCTCTGTCACCTGGCTAAAACATGCTTCTCCCTCTAATCACCCCTTTGTTTGCACATGGAAAAGAGGATGGCTCTTTATTTGGTTTCAGTAATGAGATAAAGACATCCGTGCTAAGATAAAGTTACGATTTTAGTGGTTAGAAGATACATGTAACATCTGTTTGGACACATCACACGCAGTGTGTTGATCTCAAACATTGTTTGTGTGCTATGTTAGGTAACTCTGTACTTCTCACAGGAAATGAAGAAGATTAGATGTACCGGTGTATAGATCAAGCCTACAAGCCGTGTTTCCATATTGACCAAGCCATAAAGTGATCATAAGAGGAACCTGATGTTTCTGTACTCACCAATGAGAATGTATTTGTTGTGTACGTTGGCAGTGTGTACAATGCATTCGGGAAGTATTCAGACCCCTTGACTTTTTACACATTTTGTTACGTTACAGCCTTATACAATACCCCATAATGACAAAGCAAAAACCGAAATATCACATTTACAGAAGTATTCAGATCCTTTACTCAGTACTTTGGCAGCGATTACAGCCTCGAGTCTTCTTGGGTATGATGCTACAAGCTTGGCACACCTGTATTTGGAGAGTTTCTCCCATTCTTCTCTGCAGATCCTCTCAAGCTCTGTCAGGTTGGATTGGAGCGTCGCTGCACAGCTCTCCAGAGATGTTTGATCGGGTTCAAGTCCGGGCTCTGGCTGGGCCACTCAAGGACATTCAGAGACTTATAATAATAATAATACTCCTGCACTCCTGCATTCTTGGCTGTGTGCTTAGGGTCGTTGTCCTGTTGGAAGGTGAACCTTCACCCCAGTCTAAGGTCCTGAGTGCTCTGGAGCAGGTTTTCATCAAGGATTTCTCTGTACTTTGCTCCGTTCAGGAGAGGAGGGGAGAGGAGAGGAGAGGAGAGGAGAGGAGAGGAGAGGAGAGGAGAGGAGAGGAGAGGAGAGGAGAGGAGAGGAGAGGAGAGGAGAGGAGAAGCATGAAGTCAGGGTGTGATGGGAGAAGCCCTTCACAACAAGTCACATTCAAAATACAGTCATTTTCATGATGTCCATCCGGTTGGCTTCTATATGCCATATCTTTCTAAATGTGCTCTTTCACAAAAGCTCTCAACCTATAACCTATATACTTATTATGGACACAGTATGCTTTACATTATTAGTTATCTTGTTGTTATTAGTTGTTGTTAGTTGTTATTAGTCCCATCCTTCAACTTCATTCCATCTATCTCTTAACACCATCCATATTGGATTTATTTTTGCCATATATTTTTCAACTGTACTGTGATGTTTTACAAAAGTTCTGAACCTTTCTATTCTCATTGTTTATACAGATTGTAAATTGAAAATAAACACTTTCAATTGCAGCTCTGCAAAGACCTACAAGAACAAATAAGACAGCATTATGTCAAAATCAGATCTGAGTTCACATACTACAGTAGGCCTATTTGAGGTGGGTGGGGTCTACACTTTTGGGACTTTTCTATTACAACAGGCAAGCTCAAGTTTAACACGGCTAAAGTAAATAGTGAACCTAGGTCTGGTCAAAATTATTGATGATCCCGCTCTGCTCTGCTGCAGCTAGCTTGGCTAGCTAGTTTTGTTTGACTAGGTATGTCTAACATTGGTTTATGAAAATATAAGGTATGAATAATTGTGTCAAATCTCATTTTCATGTAACTATCTAACCAGGGGTAGAATTGTTAAAAGTTACACTGTAGTACACTGTAAAAAAAAATAATAATAATAAAAGCGTACACTGTCTGTAGCTAGTTAACCTAACTGCCACGAGCTTAGCTAGCTAGCTAACAGTGCATGAGTCTTTATGCCATGCATGACTCAATCACCTTTGTTGTAACTAGCGCTTATACATATATTTTTCGGCAACCCAGATGTTGAATCATGTCCCCGGTACACTCAAATTATTAGACCATTGTATTCAATAGAAACAATGAAAAGAGGGTTTCATGTTTTACCTTCTTCACCTCTACCGCCATGTTGAACACAGGGAGAACGTCACAACAAACCACGCTCCTAAACGTAGCCTACCCTTTCTGCCTTGTACAGCCACAGATGCCCACTGCCCAGACTCACTTTTACAAAAGGACCATAAAAACATTTGCTTTAATGATTATGGCTGTCATATTTTGTCAGCATCAAAATACACTTTCTCTGTATGTGAGAGTAGCCTATATGGCAGGGTTCCCCAACTGGCATCCCGGTTTTATTTTCCCCGCCCACAAGTTTTCTGAGCAAAGAAATTAATTGGACATAAAAGTCTGTAAAAACACCAGGAAATCAGCTTCAAGGGATTTTAATTTTGTAAATCTGTTCCCAAGTGTTCCCACGCGTAATAGAGAGACACGTGATCGTATACAAACGTAAGCAAGGTTTGAAATTATTATGTTTTACTCAAATGTGATATTTGTTTGGGCTTCTTGCGGTTAATTTGCAGACTACAAATTATTTTTTAACTACGTTCTGACCCTCTGACCGTCCGCTCAAGAAAAAATCAACTCGTGGCTTGATCTAGTTGATGATCCCTGCCTTGATGTCCAGCCCTTTATGGCAGTGGTGGTAGTCCACAGTCATTGATTCCAGCCCAGGGCTTGCTCTTCCACCAAGGCCTGTAGCCTATATGAATGCATAATGACAGAGGCCATAGCCGGCCGGTAGCCTAGCGGTTAAAGCCTAGCCCTGGGCTGGAATCAATGACTATGTGGACTACCACCACTGCCATAAAGGTCTAGACATCAAGGTAACCAAAAGGGTGCTAATCTGTCGATGTGCCCTACTAGAGCAAGGCACTTAATCCTAATTGCACCAGGGGGGCCTGTTGATAATGGCAGACCTTGACCCAGTGGCGGACGTAGTGATTTGGAGGCCCCCGGCAGAGACCAGTCATGAACACAACCAGTCATGATGTCTTCATCTGATTGTCAAACAACGCACTTCAAAAAGTAGCTTACCTTCGCACATTCATCCAAAATAATTCCAGCGTCCGAACAGTGCACTGTGCACCCGCCAACTTTCCTTCAATCCGCAAGTGGCTGAGTCTTACTATATGTAGCCCATGCATCTGATGCTGTCTGGCCAAAAAGAGTATGACATAATGCCATAATATTTCAGATACATGGGATACATATACATGTTCGCTGCCTCGACGACAATGGCAGTATTATCAGCAGCACCTGTCTTTTTACTAAATAAATGCATATTGTATCCCCCTAGAGTCTAAGGCCTGGGTTTCTACTAAGATAACATATGGAATTGTTTTAAGATGGTCATATGGAATTGTTTTAAGATGGTCATACCAAGGATAATTTAGCTATTTGATTTTGAATTGTAGGACCCCTGTAGGTATCCCCCCCAAAAAATGAATATGAAATCATGATTTGATTATTTGATGAAACATTGAATTTGGCCTTACTGCTATTAGCCCATAGAAACGCATTTAATAATAGATTCATACATGGAAAAACTGTCCAAAATGTAATCAAAATGAAGTTGTTTTGAAGTGTCTGTCCTATATCTGAGTGATATAAGAAAGCTCAGAAATGTTTTTACAGTGGAATTACCCATATACCTTTAACGTGGAAATGCCAGATTCACTTCCATTCATTTTTCAGCCCAGTACCGGGTTACCTTCAGATGACTCTCGTGACACCCCTGCACATCGACTCGGTACTGGTACCCCGTGCATATAGCCAAGTTATTGTTAATCATTGTGTGTCTATTATTACTTTTATTATTATGTGTTTTACTTTTCTATTATTTCTCTATTTTCTATCTCTCTGCATTGTTGGGAAGAGCCCGCAAGTAAGCATTTCACTGTTTGGATAATCTCTTATAAAATGGGTCAAAATCATGTATAGTAACCCAGGTGTAAAATAGTAAATAATGGCTATTTCTCAGAAAGTTTTAAACTGTCAAGAGGAGTGAAACAAGGTTGTCCACTATCGGCATATCTATTTATTGTGGCCATCGAGATGTTAGCTATTAAAATCAGATCCAATAATAATATCAGAGGATTAGAAATCCAGGGCTTAAAAACAAAGGTGTCATTGTACGCTGATGATTCATGTTTTCTTTTAAATCCACAACTAGAATCCCTCCACAGCCTCATAGAGGATCTAGATACATTTTCTAACCTCTCTGGATTACAACCAAATTATGACAAATGTACTATATTATGTATTGGATCACTAAAAAATACAATTTTTACATTACCATGTAGTTTACCAATAAAATGGTCTGATGGTGATGTGGATATACTCGGAATACATATCCCAAAGGAAATAAATGATCTCACTTCAATAAATAGAAAGTTAGCAAAAATAGATAAGATCTTACTACCATGGAAAGGTAAATACCTGTCAATTTGTGGAAAAATCACCCTGATTAAACTCTTTAGTATTATCCCAGTTTACCTATTTGCTTATGGTCTTGCCTACGCCTAGCGAACAGTTTTCTAAATTATATTAGAAAAAAATATTCAATTTTATTTGGAACGGCAAGCCAGACAAAATTAAAAGGGCCTATTTATATAATGAATATGAATTCGGAGGACAGAAATTATTAAATATTAAAGCATTAGACCTATCACTAAAAGCTTCAGTCATACAAAAGTTATACTTAAATCCGAACTGGTTCTCAAGCAAATTAGTAAGATTGTCTCACCCAATGTTCAAGAATGGCCTTTTTCCCTTTATTCAGATTACAACAACTCATTTTCAGTTATTTGAAAAGGAAATCATCTCCCAAATATCACTATTTCTAAAACAAGCCATAGAAAGTTGGTTGCAATTTCAATTTAATCCTCAAGAAACGACAGAACAAATAATGCAACAAATATTGACAGAATGTTTAAAAAAGGTATAATCTTCGTAAATTATATCATCGGTAGGACTGGTGGAGTTGTCGCACATGCAGCTAACAAAAACATATGGAAATGTCTGCTCTACCCAAAATTACAACCAAAAAATTGCAGCCTTACCGCAAAAGTGGAAGAGGAAAGTGGAAGGGGGAGAAAGTAAGGAACTTGTCTGTCGGCCTTGCATTAAAGAACATAATTGGTTAAGGAAAACTGTGATAAATAAAAAAAGTATATCAGTTTCACTTAAGGACCAAAGGATTGACAGCCGTCCCATATAGATTGCAAAATAGTTGGGAAGAGATTTTTGACGTACCGAACCCATGGCATAGTGTTTATGAACTGACACGCAAAACGACACCGGATTCAAAACTTAGAATCTTTCAATTTAAATTATTATATAGAATTCTTGCTACCAATAGAATGTTATTTATATGGGGGATACAATCTTCCCAGCTCTGCAGATTTTGCTGTGAAGAGACAGAATCATTAGATCATTTGTTTTGGTTCTGTCCATTTGTAGCTTGTTTTTGGACACAGGTCCAGGAATGGCTAAAGGATTGCAATATTTACCTGGAGCTAACCTTGCAGATAGCATTACTGGGTGATCTGAAAAGTCATAGTCAATCGATCAATGATATAATAATACTTTTAGCAAAAAAAAAATTTTTAATTCAGAATCTGTAGAAGCAATGAGAATAGAAAGGTTCAGAACTTTTGTAAAACATCACAGTACGGTCGAAATATATATGGCAAATAGAAATCCTATACTGTATGGATGGTGTTAAGAGATAGATGGAAGGTATTGAATGGAGTTGAAGGATGGGACTAATAACAAATAACAACAAATAATAACAAGATAACTAATAATGTAAGCACACTGTGTCCATAATAAGTATATAGGTTGTATGTTGGGAGCTTTTGGGAAAGAGCACAGTTAGAAAGATATGGCATATAGAAGCAAACCGGATGGACATCATGAAAATGATCGGAGAGGTTGAGAGTAGAAGAAGTTCAGGAGCAAAAACAAATAAAATAGAATTATTGTAAAATTGACTGTGTCCATAAGGTGTAGATAGTAAGTATAGGCTGGAAGTAGAGGCCTGGGCATTTTTGTTCACTAATTTACCCCAAGTAGGGAAAGGATGGCGGGGTTGAAAAGTAATAAAGGGGAGTATATATATAAAAAACATGGGGGATTGGAAGTGATGCAGACAATTACATTGATAGAAGTTACAATCTATCTGCAATATTAAGCTGATCTACCCCCAGGAAAAGAAAAAGAAAAAAAAAAGCATTTAATTGTTAGTCCACACGTTGTTTATGAAGCATGTGACACTTTGATTGATTGTGAAACTTGTAGGGTTCGTAGAGCAAAACTGAGAACGCCATCGTGTTTGTGAGAGTCATCTTTCCATAGAGGGGTCATATTAGTGTGATACCGTTCGGACGCTACAGATGTTTTCGTGAGAAGACTGATTTTCGGGATGTCTCATGGTCTGACAAACACCGCTGTAGCTCGGACACCTTCCACTGCACAAGGCAGGAAATCTATCTCTAGCTTAAACAGACATATTTTAATGGGGATTTTCTAATTATTTACTTATTATGCCTTCAACGGAACATGAGGGGGGCCTCAAGCGAAGAATGTTTTCAAATGTATTTTAATTTTAATGCCCAGCTCATGAGGCCCCTTGATGATGTGAGGCCTGAGGCAATTGCCTCTTCTGCTTAATGGTAAGTCCGCCTGTGCTGTGACCCCAGTCTCTGAGGGTGTCTCAGGGAGAGTTGTGATATGTAAAAGATAATATTTCCAATTCACACATGCGTATAAATCCATACTTGTACATGTGTGAAATAGGACAAATATAAGCGCCCAGCCAAATTATTATTATTGCATTCATGGATATGTCCTGGTGAAAAAATAGGGAAGCTGGTCATTCCACTGACGTCTTTCACTTTGTTTAGCAGTCAGCTATTCCCTACACCTGTAGTATTTCAACTACAGATGGTCACTGTAGAATCTGTCTACCAAGCCTGATTTGTGATAACATATCTAAATCAAGAGATTAGTTTTACCACTGCAGCTGCAGGAAGTGCTTCCTAGGGGGTTTCCTGACCAACTAAAATGGCGCCGGTGGTCAAACCACATAAACTCCCTATTATCATAGCACATGATGTTCCCAGAATATCTACAGTGACTGGCAAACATGATTGGAACAGAAAGGGTGTAGGTAAAACAGTATTTTGCAAACACATATAACTTAATCAGTAAAGAAAATAAAACCAGAAACTACAAAAATGAGAACTACATGGAATTTGACTGTGAAAAGCTGTGTTTATTTTTGCCCTTTTCGTTCTGAAAACATTTCTCAAGTTGATGTTTCATCGAATTGCAGTTTACATCAAACTCTGTCCTTATTCCTCACATTTTTGACAAAATGTTTTATTTCTGGCATTATTGATTGTTCAAACCTCACTCTGTCCGTGAAATAGAAGCAAGTACATAATGAATGTTCTTTCACCTTCAGCATTTCTTCTGCAATTCTGTTTTCTTCTGAGGTTTATTATTTTGGTATAACCAAAAATATTATATTAAAACTTGAGCAGCATGTTGTTTCTACGCTATAAATACATATTAACATAAATATGACAGAATACAGAAGCATACAAACAAACTGACAGTGCACTCTGAACATAAAAAAAGCAAGTATAAATCTGAATAAATACCTCTTAAGTACTCAATAAATAAATTATTTAAAGGACTGATACAATACACCATACTACAATGAAAATGCTGGTAAAAAACCACATACAAAAACCACATGGAGATTAGGCACCCTTTTCTACAAATAATGTAATTTCAGATGGAGGAGGAAAGCTTCACACAGCTGAGAGGGCACAATCATTTCCCTATTGTGATACTGTATGTCAGATAGCTTGAGGGACGAGCGTCACGTAGGAGTGACACCAACTGACAACAATCTAAATTCCCTAAATTCTCTCCTCGGTCAGCTTTAATTCCTCTGTGTCATGTAAAATGACTTCAGTCAAGTTCGTTTGCCCCAATTTAGTTCATGGAGATTTCTGTTCCAATTGGGAAATGGCCCACGCATATAATCATGGTTTGCCATCCAAAACTTTCATTCAGGAGGTCTGTCAGACCATGCAGGTGTCCTACGAGGTAGACATAATACATCTCCCCCCTGCGTCACCACAGGTTCCTCTTGGGGATGAACTTTACCTTCAAATGAACTGAGGTAGAATTGTCATCCTCCTAGCGGAAATAGAGCACATGGAGAAACAATAAGCAACCACCTATTCACATAACTTTATGACAATGCCTCAGATAAAAAAAAACTGTATGAGGCCATGAATCGTTGTGTAATAGAAAGACACTCACTCTGTCACTAAATTATCAGGGATGTGCGACCGCCTCAAGCTTGACCTTCTCATTGTCAAGGTTGTATTGACCTTGCTTATGACACCTAATATGACAATGGAGGAAAACAGTATGTTAATAATATTGGTGGACAGGACAGGGGCGAGTTGGTGATCCTGAAACATCTCAAACTTTTTAAAAGACAAGAAACAAGTTCTGAGGCACACTGACCTGATGGCCATTAAAATGGCGATGACTGTCAGACACAGAAAGGACACAACCACTGCTACCACAGCCAGCGCTATTGTCCTGTTGTAGCCTCCTGCTTCCTTTGTCACCGGCAGGCTGAAAAGGTGACACCGCTCACCAGAGTATCCCGGCAGACATCTAAAAAAGAAATACAGTAAACAGTGACTTGAGTTTGGAGACACAATCACAGATGATAAGTGTCTCTAACAAAATACAGATATGGCGCTGAATGAGGGGATGGGGCTCACATGCAGGATGGCTCTCGTAGCTCTCTCAGGTATTGGCAGACCCCATGAATGCAGTAGTCTTTATATTTCCTCAGACAGGGGTTCCTCTTCTTACCCTTGCCGTTTCTCTTGCTCGCCCTTCTCCTGTCTGTGTAGGGAGACATGGGCAGATCTTTCGGCTTGGTGGAAAATGCCACTGGAGATGAGAGGAAGACGGGAACGTCAAATAACGTGCAATATATTTATTAACAACAAATAATTGGGATTCGGAGCGATAAGATCCCTATACATTGTAAATAGGTTCCTTATGCAAAACGTGAATCTGATGAATAAATAGAAATAAACTGTGGTAAACTGCTGTACCTTTTGGAAATTCCATTTCGTAATCCCCAGACAGATAGTCCTCTTCACCATGTTCATAATAGTACTCCTCCTCCTTGTCATATTCTAGCTGGTTGTCTCTTGTTTTCAGATCATTGTGGAGGAGACTGACCACAGCTAATTGGGCAGGAGAGTTATCTTCGTGCTGGTCAATGGTAATGGCAGAGGCACCACTTGATAGCCTGAAACACACTGGAGACACACACATGGGTAACTTTTATTAGAATACTATTAAAGCATGAGATTGAATGCAGACACACAAAGTAGGTTAATGCCTCCCGAGTGACAAGAGAGAGAGAACAGAGAGGAAACATGCCCCGACTCCAGTTCATTGACACATTAAATAGTTTGACATATTAGGCTATACATGTTAAAACCTATGTTAAGAAATGTCATATATAGCCTAGTAAGCCTACTATTATATATTCCTACATAATATATGATTATTCTATACATTTTTCGAACGGCTGGGCTAGCCTATATAATATAACCCCAAGATAAACAGATCGCTGCAACATTGTCACGGTTTGGTTTTAAGTCCCGACCAGTCATTGGTCCCGACTCACTCACCGGATCCATAAGCGAGAAAAAGCGCAGATCTGAGGTATACAATATTCATTTTTTGGAGCTACTGAAAATAAACTCAGAATGAGGCGTGATCCTTTTGATCTAAATTCCACGGTACGATCTATGCCCAGTTAAACGTGTATACGTCCAGTAAGCTAAAGGTGTCGCTGCTTCTCAGCAAGTGACCTCTGTATCACAGTCTACTGCTTGGCGCGGGCTGTTGGAAAAGAACTGTTCATTTTCCTACTGGAGCAATTATGTATGTCGCCTCCCAATGATTCATGGCCACACCTTTCAATAAAGGAGGCTGAGCCTATGCTGTAGTGTGAATTTCATGGCAGATACCAGAGACCTATTCCTAGTATTCAATGAGCGGACATCCTAATGTCATTATTTCTGACAGTCCGTAACCTCCACTGTGATGATCAGTCCAGCAGAAAGCCAGCGATGGCAGGTTATATGCACTACGTTATCCTGCCTATCCTATAATAAAGGAAGCCTTTAGCATAGACCTAATAATCATGCACGTGCGTCAAAAGGTTCACTTTTTTAGACTTTCAATTTACACATCTCAAGCGATCACTATAATTCTGTATTATGGGCCAATCATTTTATAACAAAAATCTTTGATTTGTCCGAGGATGGAAGTTGATCAAATATATGTTAAATATAATGGACGGTATTTAGCCTACGCGCGCATACGGACAGGTACAGAGACGATATTGGAACTAATGGCATAGTGTTTATGAACTGACACGCAAAACGACCCCGGATTCAAAAATTAGAATCTTTCAATTTAAATTATTATATAAAATTCTTGCTACCAATAGAATGTTATTTATATGGGGGATACAATCTTCCCAGCTCTGCAGATTTTGCTGTGAAGAGACAGAATCATTAGATCATTTGTTTTGGTTCTGTCCATTTGTAGCTTGTTTTTGGACACAGGTCCAGGAATGGCTAAAGGATTGCAATATTTACCTGGAACTAACCTTGCAGATAGCATTACTGGGTGATCTGAAAAGTCATAGTCAATCAATCAATAATATAATAATACTTTTAGCAAAAATGTTTATTTTTAATTCACAATCTGTAGAAGCAATGAGAATAGAAAGGTTCAGAACTTTTGTAAAACATCACAGTACGATTGAAATATATATGGCAAATAGAAATCCTATATGGATGGTGTTAAGAGATAGATGGGAGGTATTGAATAGAGTTGAAGGATGGGACTAATAACAAATAACAACAAATAATAACAAAGATAGCTAATAATGTAAGCATACTGTGTCCATAATAAGTATATAGGTTGTATGTTGGGAGCTTTTGGGAAAGAGCACAGTTAGAAAGATATGGCATATAGAAGCAAACCAGATGGACATCATGAAAATGATCGGAGAGGTTGAGAGTATAAGTAGTTCAGGAGCAATAAAAAATAAAATAAATAAAAATATATATAATAGAATTATTGTAAAATTAACTCTGTCCATAAGGTGTAGATAGTAAGTATAGACCGGAAGTAGAGGCCTGGGCATTGTTGTTCACTAATTTACTCCAAGTAGGGAAAGGATGGTGGGGTTGAAAAGTAATAAAGGGGAGTATATATATATAAAAAAAATTAAAAAACATGGGGGATTGGAAGTGATGCAGACAATTACATTGATAGAAGATACAATCTATCTGCAATATTAAGCTGATCCATCCCCCCCCCCCCCCCCCCCCCCCCCCCCCCCCAAAAAAAAAAATACTGGTGCGCTTTCTGAAGGCCTAGGGTAGGTGGGCTATTACCAGAAGCGTACGGCGAATAGTAGAGGTATTTTGCAATGCTCCGAGCAGGAGCTGCTGACAGGTCAATACATTATCACATCTTACTGTGAAATACAGAAATAACAATATGGCGTGCACCTTTCACTACTGAATGGTATTCCTAAACTCTTGAACGTGTGCTCAGGATACTTAGGCCCCTAAACCAGAATCTGGGTTAACAAAGGAGTCGTTGAATATGGAGTATTCTTTTAAAGGATTAAAGGAGAATCGCCCAGATTCTGGTTCAATGGGCCCCTAGCATGCATTACAAAGCACGACTATGAGCAAAATAAGTCAACAGCGCCACCCAGTGTTAGAATGGGGTAGTAGTAACTAACAGTTGAACGCCAATGAGCATTCTATTTATTCCAGGAATAGCATTTAGGTGTCTGGGAAACAAGCCCGTGGTGATTGCCCCAAAATATATTGCTTTAAAAGGAATGAGAAGAGAAAATATGTTAACAAGTTTATTAACGATGCCCAATAACAGAATCAAAACCAAGACAGTGAGAGGGGATGAGACGACTATTACAAGGTTTAAAACATTTAGCAGTTTGAGAGTCAACCAAAAATAATATCCTGTTTATTTAACAAGAGGCTATTTCAACATGCTCTTTAACATTATAAAAATCCCTCAGGCTCAACGCAAGTTTATAGAAACTATGAAAAAGGAGCTGAAAATGTTTGTCTCGGAGGAGCAATCATGATTACCATATTTACAAAAGCACACATTGCTTCAAACAGAATCCAGTCATTCAGGCTTGAACTACAGGTATAACTAGGGTGGAACCGAAATCCATCACCCTGTGCTGTCTCGGATTCACAAAAAAAAAAAAAAAAACATAAACATACTGACTTCAGTGAGTTAAGTTAAGGTTAAGAAAGGCTGTGGTAAAAACTTGTCCTCCCCTCATCTTTCATACATATATATTTTTCAACTGTACTGTGATGTTTTACAAAAGTTCTGAACCTTTCTATTCTCATTGTTTATACAGATTGTAAATTGAAAATAAACACTTTCAATTGCAGCTCTGCAAAGACCTACAAGAACAAATAAGACAGCATTATGTCAAAATCAGATCTGAGTTCACATACTACAGTAGGCCTATTTGAGGTGGGTGGGGTCTACACTTTTGGGACTTTTCTATTACAACAGGCAAGCTCAAGTTTAACACGGCTAAAGTAAATAGTGAACCTAGGTCTGGTCAAAATTATTGATGATCCCGCTCTGCTCTGCTGCAGCTAGCTTGGCTAGCTAGTTTTGTTTGACTAGGTATGTCTAACATTGGTTTATGAAAATATAAGGTATGAATAATTGTGTCAAATCTCATTTTCATGTAACTATCTAACCAGGGGTAGAATTGTTAAAAGTTACACTGTAGTACACTGTAAAAATAAAAAAAAGCGTACACTGTCTGTAGCTAGTTAACCTAACTGCCACGAGCTTAGCTAGCTAGCTAACAGTGCATGAGTCTTTATGCCATGCATGACTCAATCACCTTTGTTGTAACTAACGCTTATACATGTTGAATCATGTCCCCGGTACACTCAAATTATTAGACCATTGTATTCAATAGAAACAATGAAAAGAGGGTTTCATGTTTTACCTTCTTCACCTCTACCGTCATGTTGAACACAGGGAGAACGTCACAACAAACCACGCTCCTAAACGTAGCCTACCCTTTCTGCCTTGTACAGCCACAGCTGCCCACTGCCCAGACTCACTTTTACAAAAGGACCATAAAAACATTTGCTTTAATGATTATGGCTGTCATATTTTGTCAGCATCAAAATACACTTTCTCTGTATGTGAGAGTAGCCTATATGGCAGGGTTCCCCAACTGGCATCCCGGTTTTATTGGCCCCGCCCACAAGTTTTCTGAGCAAAGAAATTAATTGGACATAAAAGTCTGTAAAAACACCAGGAAATCAGCTTCAAGGGATTTTAATTTTGTAAATCTGTTCCCAAGTGTTCCCACTCGTAATAGAGAGACACGTGATCTTATACAAACGTAAGCAAGGTTTGAAATTATTATGTTTTACTCAAATATGATATTTGTTTGGGCTTCTTGCGGTTAATTTGCAGACTACAAATTATTTTTAACTACGTTCTGACCCTCTGACCGTCCGCTCAAGAAAAAATCAACTCGTGGCTTGATCTAGTTGATGATCCCTGCCTTGATGTCCAGCCCTTTATGGCAGTGGTGGTAGTCCACAGTCATTGATTCCAGCCCAGGGCTTGCTCTTCCACCAAGGCCTGTAGCCTATATGAATGCATAATGACAGAGGCCATAGCCGGCAGGTAGCCTAGCGGTTAAAGCGTAGCCCTGGGCTGGAATCAATGACTATGTGGACTACCACCACTGCCATAAAGGTCTAGACATCAAGGTAACCAAAAGGGTGCTAATCTGTCGATGTGCCCTACTAGAGCAAGGCACTTAATCCTAATTGCACCAGGGGGGCTGTTGATAATGGCAGACCTTGACCCAGTGGCGGACGTAGTACTCCCGAGTGGCGCAGTGGTCTAAGGCACTGCATCGCAGTGCTAACTGTGCCACTAGAGATCCTGGTTCGATTCCAGGCTCTGTCGCAGCCGGCCGCGACCGGGAGACTCATGGGCGGCGCACAATTGGCCCAGCGTCGTCCAGGGTAGGGGAGGGAATGGCCGGCAGGGATGTAGCTCAGTTGATGGAGCATGGCGTTTGCAACGCCAGGGTTGTGGGTTCAATTCCCACGGGGGGCCAGTATAAAAAAATATGTATTCACTAACTGTAAGTCGCTCTGGATAAGAGCGTCTGCTAAATGACTAAAATGTAAATGTAATGTAGTGATTTGGAGGCCCCCGGCAGAGACCAGTCATGATGTTTTGATCTGATTGTCAAACAACGCACTTCAAAAAGTAGCTTACCTTCGCACATTCATCCAAAATAATTCCAGCGTCCGAACAGTGCACTGTGCACCCGCCAACTTTCCTTCAATCCGCAAGTGGCTGAGTCTTACTATATGTAGCCCATGCATCTGATGCTGTCTGGCCAAAAAGAGTATGACATAATGCCATAATATTTCAGATACATGGGATACATATACATGTTTGCTGCCTCGACGACAATGGCAGTTTTATCACCAGCACCTGTCTTTTTACTAAATAAATGCATATTGTATCCCCTTAGAGTCTAAGGGCCGGGTTTCTACTGAGATAACATATGGAATTGTTTTAAGATGGTCATACCAAGGATAATTTAGCTATTTGATTTTGAATTGCAGGACCCCTGTAGGTATCCCCCGCAAAAAATGAATATGAAATCATGATTTGATTATTTGATGAAACATTGAATTTGGCCTTACTGCTATTAGCCCATAGAAACGCATTTAATAATAGATTCATACATGGAAAAACTGTCCAAAATGTAATCAAAATGAAGTTGTTTTGAAGTGTCTGTCCTATATCTGAGTGATATAAGAAAGCTCAGAAATGTTTTTACAGTGGAATTACCCATATACCTTTAACGTGGAAATGCCAGATTCACTTCCATTCATTTTTCAGCCCAGTACCGGGTTACCTTCAGATGACTCTCGTGACACCCCTGCACATCGACTCGGTACTGGTACCCCGTGCATATAGCCAAGTTATTGTTAATCATTGTGTGTCTATTATTACTTTTATTATTATGTGTTTTACTTTTCTATTATTTCTCTATTTTCTATCTCTCTGCATTGTTGGGAAGAGCCCACAAGTAAGCATTTCACTGTTTGGAGAATCTCTTATAAAATGGGTCAAAATCATGTATAGTAACCCTAGGTGTAAAATAGTAAATAATGGCTATTTCTCAGAAAGTTTTAAACTGTCAAGAGGAGTGAAACAAGGTTGTCCACTATCGGCATATCTATTTATTGTGGCCATCGAGATGTTAGCTATTAAAATCAGATCCAATAATAATATCAGAGGATTAGAAATCCAGGGCTTAAAAACAAAGGTGTCATTGTACGCTGATGATTCATGTTTTCTTTTAAATCCACAACTAGAATCCCTCCACAGCCTCATAGAGGATCTAGATACATTTTCTAACCTCTCTGGATTACAACCAAATTATGACAAATGTACTATATTATGTATTGGATCACTAAAAAATACAATTTTTACATTACCATGTAGTTTACCAATAAAATGGTCTGATGGTGATGTGGATATACTCGGAATACATATCCCAAAGGAAATAAATGATCTCACTTCAATAAATAGAAAGTTAGCAAAAATAGATAAGATCTTACTACCATGGAAAGGTAAATACCTGTCAATTTGTGGAAAAATCACCCTGATTAACTCTTTAGTATTATCCCAGTTTACCTATTTGCTTATGGTCTTGCCTACGCCTAGCGAACAGTTTTCTAAATTATATTAGAAAAAAATATTCAATTTTATTTGGAACGGCAAGCCAGACAAAATTAAAAGGGCCTATTTATATAATGAATATGAATTCGGAGGACAGAAATTATTGAATATTAAAGCATTAGACCTATCACTAAAAGCTTCAGTCATACAAAAGTTATACTTAAATCCGAACTGGTTCTCAAGCAAATTAGTAAGATTGTCTCACCCAATGTTCAAGAATGGCCTTTTTCCCTTTATTCAGATTACAACAACTCATTTTCAGTTATTTGAAAAGGAAATCATCTCCCAAATATCACTATTTCTAAAACAAGCCATAGAAAGTTGGTTGCAATTTCAATTTAATCCTCAAGAAACGACAGAACAAATAATGCAACAAATATTGACAGAATGTTTAAAAAAGGTATAATCTTCGTAAATTATATCATCGGTAGGACTGGTGGAGTTGTCGCACATGCAGCTAACAAAAACATATGGAAATGTCTGCTCTACCCAAAATTACAACCAAATAATTGCAGCCTTACCGCAAAAGTGGAAGAGGAAAGTGGAAGGGGGAGAAAGTAAGGAACTTGTCTGTCGGCCTTGCATTAAAGAACATAATTGGTTAAGGAAAACTGTGATAAATAAAAAAAGTATATCAGTTTCACTTAAGGACCAAAGGATTGACAGCCGTCCCATATAGATTGCAAAATAGTTGGGAAGAGATTTTTGACGTACCGAACCCATGGCATAGTGTTTATGAACTGACACGCAAAATGACACCGGATTCAAAACTTAGAATCTTTCAATTTAAATTATTATATAAAATTCTTGCTACCAATAGAATGTTATTTATATTGGGGACACAATCTTCCCAGCTCTGCAGATTTTGCTGTGAAGAGACAGAATCATTAGATCATTTGTTTTGGTTCTGTCCATTTGTAGCTTGTTTTTGGACACAGGTCCAGGAATGGCTAAAGGATTGCAATATTTACCTGGAGCTAACCTTGCAGATAGCACTACTGGGTGATCTGAAAAGTCATAGTCAATCGATCAATGATATAATAATACTTTTAGCAAAACAAAAAACAAAAAAATCAGAATCTGTAGAAGCAATGAGAATAGAAAGGTTCAGAACTTTTGTAAAACATCACAGTACGGTTGAAATATATATGGCAAATAGAAATCCTATACTGTATGGATGGTGATAAGAGATAGATGGAAGGTATTGAATGGAGTTGAAGGATGGGACTAATAACAAATAACAACAAATAATAACAAGATAACTAATAATGTAAGCACACTGTGTCCATAATAAGTATATAGGTTGTATGTTGGGAGCTTTTGGGAAAGAGCACAGTTAGAAAGATATGGCATATAGAAGCAAACCGGATGGACATCATGAAAATGATCGGAGAGGTTGAGAGTAGAATAAGTTCAGGAGCAAAAACAAATAAAATAGAATTATTGTAAAATTGACTGTGTCCATAAGGTGTAGATAGTAAGTATAGGCTGGAAGTAGAGGCCTGGGCATTGTTGTTCACTAATTTACCCCAAGTAGGGAAAGGATGGCGGGGTTGAAAAGTAATAAAGGGGAGTATATATATAAAAAACATGGGGGATTGGAAGTGATGCAGACAATTACATTGATAGAAGTTACAATCTATCTGCAATATTAAGCTGATCTACCCCCAGGAAAAAAAAAGAAAAAAAAAAGCATTTAATTGTTAGTCCACACGTTGTTTATGAAGCATGTGACACTTTGATTGATTGTGAAACTTGTAGGGTTCGTAGAGCAAAACTGAGAACGCCATCGTGTTTGTGAGAGTCATCTTTCCATAGAGGTGTCATATTAGTGTGATACCGTTCGGACGCTACAGATGTTTTTGTGAGAAGACTGATTTTCGGGATGTCTCATGGTCTGACAAACACCGCTGTAGCTCGGACACCTTCCACTGCACAAGGCAGATACTCTACCTCTAGCTTAAACAGACATATTTTAATGGGGATTTTCTAATTATTTACTTATTATGCCTTCAACGGAACATGACGGGGGCCTCAAGCGAAGAATGTTTTCAAATGTATTTTAATTTTAATGCCCAGCTCATGAGGCCCCTTGATGATGTGAGGCCTGAGGCAATTGCCTCTTCTGCTTAATGGTAAGTCCGCCTGTGCTGTGACCCCAGTCTCTGAGGGTGTCTCAGGGAGAGTTGTGATATGTAAAATATTATATTTCCAATTCACACATGCGTATAAATACACACTTGTACATGTGTGAAATAGGACAAATATAAGCGCCCAGCCAAATTATTATTATTGCATTCATGGATATGTCCTGGTGAAAAAATAGGGAAGCTGGTCATTCCACTGACGTCTTTCACTTTGTTTAGCAGTCAGCTATTCCCTATACCTGTAGTATTTCAACTACAGATGGTCACTGTAGAATCTGTCTACCAAGCCTGATTTGTGATAACATATCTAAATCAAGAGATTAGTTTTACCACTGCAGCTGCAGGAAGTGCTTCCTAGGGGGTTTCCTGACCAACTAAAATGGCGCCGGTGGTCAAACCACATAAACTCCCTATTATCATAGCACATGATGTTCCCAGAATATCTACAGTGACTGGCAAACATGATTGGAACAGAAAGGGTGTAGGTAAAACAGTATTTTGCAAACACATATAACTTAATCAGTAAAGAAAATAAAACCAGAAACTACAAAAATGAGAACTACATGGAATTTGACTGTGAAAAGCTGTGTTTATTTTTGCCCTTTTCGTTCTGAAAACATTTCTCAAGTTGATGTTTCATCGAATTGCAGTTTACATCAAACTCTGTCCTTATTCCTCACATTTTTGACAAAATGTTTTATTTCTGGCATTATTGATTGTTCAAACCTCACTCTGTCCGTGAAATAGAAACAAGTACATAATGAATGCTCTTTCACCTTCAGCATTTCTTCTGCAATTCTGTTTTCTTCTGAGGTTTATTATTTTGGTATAACCAAAAATATTATATTAAAACTTGAGCAGCATGTTGTTTCTACGCTATAAATACATATTAACATAAATATGACAGAATACAGAAGCATACAAACAAACTGACAGTGCACTCTGAACATAAAAAAAGCAAGTATAAATCTGAATAAATACCTCTTAAGTACTCAATAAATAAATTATTTAAAGGACTGATACAATACACCATACTACAATGAAAATGCTGGTAAAAAACCACATACAAAAACCACATGGAGATTAGGCACACTTTTCTACAAATAATGTAATTTCAGATGGAGGAGGAAAGCTTCACACAGCTGAGAGGGCACAATCATTTCCCTATTGTGATACTGTATGTCAGATAGCTTGAGGGACGAGCATCACGTAGGAGTGACACCAACTGACAACAATCTAAATTCCCTAAATTCTCTCCTCGGTCAGCTTTAATTCCTCTGTGTCATGTAAAATGACTTCAGTCAAGTTCGTTTGCCCCAATTTAGTTCATGGAGATTTCTGTTCCAATTGGGAAACGGCCCACGCATATAATCATGGTTTGCCATCCAAACTTTCATTCAGGAGGTCTGTCAGACCATGCAGGTGTCCTACGAGGTAGACATAATACATCTCCCCCCTGCGTCACCACAGGTTCCTCTTGGGGATGAACTTTACCTTCAAATGAACTGAGGTAGAATTGTCATCCTCCTAGCGGAAATAGAGCACATGGAGAAACAATAAGCAACCACCTATTCACATAACTTTATGACAATGCCTCAGACAAAAAAAAACTGTATGAGGCCATGAATCGTTGTGTAATAGAAAGACACTCACTCTGTCACTAGATTATCAGGGATGTGCGACCGCCTCAAGCTTGACCTTCTCATTGTCAAGGTTGTATTGACCTTGCTTATGACACCTAATATGACAATGGAGGAAAACAGTATGTTAATAATATTGGTGGACAGGACAGGGGCGAGTTGGTGATCCTGAAACATCTCAAACTTTTTAAAAGACAAGAAACAAGTTCTGAGGCACACTGACCTGATGGCCATTAAAATGGCGATGACTGTCAGACACAGAAAGGACACAACCACTGCTACCACAGCCAGCGCTATTGTCCTGTTGTAGCCTCCTGCTTCCTTTGTCACCGGCAGGCTGAAAAGGTGACACCGCTCACCAGAGTATCCCGGCAGACATCTAAAAAAGAAATACAGTAAACAGTGACTTGAGTTTGGAGACACAATCACAGATGATAAGTGTCTCTAACAAAATACAGATATGGCGCTGAATGAGGGGATGGGGCTCACATGCAGGATGGCTCTCGTAGCTCTCTCAGGTATTGGCAGACCCCATGAATGCAGTAGTCTTTATATTTCCTCAGACAGGGGTTCCTCTTCTTACCCTTGCCGTTTCTCTTGCTCGCCCTTCTCCTGTCTGTGTAGGGAGACATGGGCAGATCTTTCGGCTTGGTGGAAAATGCCACTGGAGATGAGAGGAAGACGGGAACGTCAAATAACGTGCAATATATTTATTAACAACAAATAATTGGGATTCGGAGCGATAAGATCCCTATACATTGTAAATAGGTTCCTTATGCAAAACGTGAATCTGATGAATAAATAGAAATAAACTGTGGTAAACTGCTGTACCTTTTGGAAATTCCATTTCGTAATCCCCAGACAGATAGTCCTCTTCACCATGTTCATAATAGTACTCCTCCTCCTTGTCATATTCTAGCTGGTTGTCTCTTGTTTTCAGATCATTGTGGAGGAGACTGACCACAGCTAATTGGGCAGGAGAGTTATCTTCGTGCTGGTCAATGGTAATGGCAGAGGCACCACTTGATAGCCTGAAACACACTGGAGACACACACATGGGTAACTTTTATTAGAATACTATTAAAGCATGAGATTGAATGCAGACACACAAAGTAGGTTAATGCCTCCCGAGTGACAAGAGAGAGAGAACAGAGAGGAAACATGCCCCGACTCCAGTTCATTGACACATTAAATAGTTTGACATATTAGGCTATACATGTTAAAACCTATGTTAAGAAATGTCATATATAGCCTAGTAAGCCTACTATTATATATTCCTACATAATATATGATTATTCTATACATTTTTCGAACGGCTGGGCTAGCCTATATAATATAACCCCAAGATAAACAGATCGCTGCAACATTGTCACGGTTTGGTTTTAAGTCCCGACCAGTCATTGGTCCCGACTCACTCACCGGATCCATAAGCGAGAAAAAGCGCAGATCTGAGGTATACAATATTCATTTTTTGGAGCTACTGAAAATAAACTCAGAATGAGGCGTGATCCTTTTGATCTAAATTCCACGGTACGATCTATGCCCAGTTAAACGTGTATACGTCCAGTAAGCTAAAGGTGTCGCTGCTTCTCAGCAAGTGACCTCTGTATCACAGTCTACTGCTTGGCGCGGGCTGTTGGAAAAGAACTGTTCATTTTCCTACTGGAGCAATTATGTATGTCGCCTCCCAATGATTCATGGCCACACCTTTCAATAAAGGAGGCTGAGCCTATGCTGTAGTGTGAATTTCATGGCAGATACCAGAGACCTATTCCTAGTATTCAATGAGCGGACATCCTAATGTCATTATTTCTGACAGTCCGTAACCTCCACTGTGATGATCAGTCCAGCAGAAAGCCAGCGATGGCAGGTTATATGCACTACGTTATCCTGCCTATCCTATAATAAAGGAAGCCTTTAGCATAGACCTAATAATCATGCACGTGCGTCAAAAGGTTCACTTTTTTAGACTTTCAATTTACACATCTCAAGCGATCACTATAATTCTGTATTATGGGCCAATCATTTTATAACAAAAATCTTTGATTTGTCCGAGGATGGAAGTTGATCAAATATATGTTAAATATAATGGACGGTATTTAGCCTACGCGCGCATACGGACAGGTACAGAGACGATATTGGAACTAATGGCATAGTGTTTATGAACTGACACGCAAAACGACACCGGATTCAAAACTTAGAATCTTTCAATTTAAATTATTATATAAAATTCTTGCTACCAATAGAATGTTATTTATATGGGGGATACAATCTTCCCAGCTCTGCAGATTTTGCTGTGAAGAGACAGAATCATTAGATCATTTGTTTTGGTTCTGTCCATTGGTAGCTTGTTTTTGGACACAGGTCCAGGAATGGCTAAAGGATTGCAATATTTACCTGGAACTAACCTTGCAGATAGCATTACTGGGTGATCTGAAAAGTCATAGTCAATCAATCAATAATATAATAATACTTTTAGCAAAAATGTTTATTTTTAATTCAGAATCTGTAGAAGCAATGAGAATAGAAAGGTTCAGAACTTTTGTAAAACATCACAGTACGGTTGAAATATATATGGCAAATAGAAATCCTATACTGTATGGATGGTGTTAAGAGATAGATGGGAGGTATTGAATGGAGTTGAAGGATGGGACTAATAACAAATAACAACAAAGATAGCTAATAGTGTAAGCATACTGTGTCCATAATAAGTATATAGGTTGTATGTTGGGAGCTTTTGGGAAAGAGCACAGTTAGAAATATATGGCATATAGAAGCAAACCGGATGGACATCATGAAAATGATCGGAGAGGTTGAGAGTAGAAGAAGTTCAGGAGCAATAAAAAATAAAATAAAAAGTAAAATTAACTCTGTCCATAAGGTGTAGATAGTAAGTATAGGCTGGAAGTAGAGGCCTGGGCATTGTTGTTCACTAATTTACTCCAAGTAGGGAAAGGATGGTGGGGTTGAAAAGTAATAAAGGGGAGTATATATATATTTTAAAAAATAAAAAAACATGGGGGATTGGAAGTGATGCAGACAATTACATTGATAGAAGATACAATCCATCTGCAATATTAAGCTGATCCATCCCCCCCCCCCAAAAAAAAAAAATACTGGTGCGCTTTCTGAAGGCCTAGGGTAGGTGGGCTATTACGAGAAGCGTACGGAGAATAGTAGAGGTATTTTGCAATGGTCCGAGCAGGAGCTGCTGACAGGTCAATACATTATCACATCTTACTGTGAAATACAGAAATAACAATATGGCATGCACCTTTCACTACTGAATGGTATTCCTAAACTCTTGAACGTGTGCTCAGGATACTTAGGCCCCTAAACCAGAATCTGGGTTAACAAAGGAGTCGTTGAATATGGAGTATTCTTTTAAAGGATTAAAGGAGAATCGCCCAGATTCTGGTTCAATGGGCCCCTAGCATGCATTACAAAGCACGACTATGAGCAAAATAGGTCAACAGCGCCACCCAGTGTTAGAATGGGGTAGTAGTAACTAACAGTAGAACGCCAATGAGCACTCTATTTATTCCAGGAATAGCATTTAGGTGTCTGGGAAACAAGCCCGTGGTGATTGCCCCAAAATATATTGCTTTAAAAGGAATGAGAAGAGAAAATATGTTAACAAGTTTATTAACGATGCCCAATAACAGAATCAAAACCAAGACAGTGAGAAGAGATGAGACGACTATTACAAGGTTTAAAACATTTAGCAGTTTGAGAGTCAACCAAAAAGAATATCCTGTTTATTTAACAAGAGGCTATTTCAACATGCTCTTTAACATTATAAAAATCCCTCAGGCTCAACGCAAGTTTATAGAAACTATGAAAAAGGAGCTGAAAATGTTTGTCTCGGAGGAGCAATCATGATTACCATATTTACAAAAGCACACGTTGCTTCAAACAGAATCCAGTCATTCAGGCTTGAACTACAGGTATAACTAGGGTGGAACCGAAATCCATCACCCTGTGCTGTCTCGGATTCACAATACAAAAAAACAAAACAAACATACTGACTTCAGTGAGTTAAGTTAAGGTTAAGAAAGGCTGTGGTAAAAACTTGTCCTCCCCTCATCTTTCATACAATAGAGTTGAACCACTCCAGTATGTACAGAATCTGTAACCCTCTCGAACAAACAAACATAACATAATTTTGCCAACAGCGAAGAAGCTAGTTTTCCACACCACCCCCCGGAACCCCTACATGCCCCATCCTGCTCCCATGCTGCCATTCATGCCCACGGAGCCACGGCTGCTGCCATAGTAACTGCTGCTCATCCCGCTCTGATTACCTAACAGGAAAAAGAAATACCAACATTATTACCGACGCAGACTTACCTTCTCCAATACAAAAAATATATATGCAAAGAAAGTGGATACTCATGGATGGGCATCACAATTGTAAAATGTCAACAAAATTGGAGACACCACGTCATTTTTGGAGACATGTTATTGACAGTAAACTATTGTAGATGCGACTGCTAACTAAATAAAACATTTTAGCTGGCTAGCTAATCATTTTAGCTAAATGTGGGGCAAACAATTCAGTTATGTACCGTTAATTTGAGGGATTGGGGTGAAAGAAATCGAGTTATATAGTGATACTTTACGATATACTGTATTGACAATATCGCAATATTTTAGCGCTAGTTGGCTGTACCTGCACCAAAACACCATTATTGTTCCTTCATAGCTTGTTCTCAATCTTTTTACACAGGGAGCCAATTTGTTTTCAGCACTTTTATTTCCATGACTGATCAAAACTCGTTCTCATGGCTTTCTCATCCCTCTGCAACAGACATACAGTGAGGGAAAAAAGTATTTGATCCCCCGCTGATTTTGTACGTTTGCCCACTGACAAAGACATGATCAGTCTATAATTTTAGTGGTAGGTTTATTTGAACAGTGAGAGACAGAATAACAACAAAAAAATCCAGAAAAACGCATGTCAAAAATGTTAGAAATTGATTTGCATTTTAATGAGGGAAATAAGTATTTGACCCCTCTGCAAAACATGACTTCGTACTTGGTGGCAAAACCCTTGTTGGCAATCACAGAGGTCAGACGTTTCTTGTAGTTGGCCACCAGGTTTGCATACATCTCAGGAGGGATTTTGTTCCACTCCTCTTTGTAGATCTTCTCCAAGTCATTAAGGTTTCGAGGCTGACGTTTGGCAACTCGAACCTTCAGCTCCCTCCACAGATTTTCTATGGGATTAAGGTCTGGAGACTGGCTATGCCACTCCAGGACCTTAATGTGCTTCTTCTTGAGCCACTCCTTTGTTGCCTTGGCCGTGTGTTTTGGGTCATTGTCATGCTGGAATACCCATCCACGACCCATTTTCAATGCCCTGGCTGAGGGAAGGAGGTTCTCACCCAAGATTTGACTGTACATGGCCCCGTCCATCGTCCCTTTGATGCGGTGAAGTTGTCCTGTCCCCTTAACAGAAAAACACCCCCAAAGCATAATGTTTCCACCTCCATGTTTGACGGTCGGGATGGTGTTCTTGGGGTCGTAGGCAGCATTCCTCCTCCTCCAAACACGGCGAAGTTGAGTTGATGCCATAGAGCTCGATTTTGGTCTCATCTGACCACAACACTTTCACCCAGTTCTCCTCTGAATCATTCAGATGTTCATTGGCAAACTTCAGATGGCCCTGTATATGTGCTTTCTTGAGCAGGGGGACCTTGCGGGCGCTGCAGGATTTCAGTCCTTCACGGCGTAGTGTGTTACCAATTGTTTTCTTGGTGATTATGGTCCCAGCTGCCTTGAGATCATTGACAAGATCCTCCCGGGTAGTTCTGGGCTGATTCCTCACCGTTCTCATGATCATTGCAACTCCACGAGGTGAGATCTTGCATGGAGCCCCAGGCCGAGGGAGATTGACAGTTATTTTGTGTTTCTTCCATTTGCAAATAATCGCACCAACTGTTGTCACCTTCTCACCAAGCTGCTTGGTGATGGTCTTGTAGCCCATTCCAGCCTTGTGTAGGTCTACAATCTTGTCCCTGACATCCTTGGAGAGGTCTTTGGTCTTGGCCATGGTGGAGAGTTTGGTATCTGATTGATTGATTGCTTCTGTGGACAGGTGTCTTTTATACAGGTAACAAGCTGAGATTAGGAGCACTCCCTTTAAGAGTGTGCTCCTAATCTCAGCTTGTTACATGTATAAAAGAAACCTTGGAGCCAGAAATCTTTCTGATTGAGAGGGGGTCAAATACTTATTTCCCTCATTAAAATGCAAATCAATTTATAACATTTTTGACGTGCGTCTTTCTGGATTTTTTTGTTGTTATTCTGTCTCTCACTGTTCAAATAAACCTACCATTAAAATTATAGACTGATCATTTCTTTGTCAGTGGGCAAACGTACAAAATCAGCAGGGGATCAAATACTTTTTTCCCTCACTGTATGGTGAGCAATAAAATCACAGTATCGAATCGCAATACGTATAGAATCATGAGACTCGCAATGCATACAGGTAAAAGTCAGTAAATTAGAATATTTTGAAAAACTTGATTTATTTCAGTAATTGCATTCAAAAGGTGTAACTTGTACATTATATTTATTCATTGCACACAGACTGATGCATTCAAATGTTTATTTCATTTAATTTTGATGATTTGAAGTGGCAACAAATGAAAATCCAAAATTCCGTGTGTCACAAAATTAGAATATTGTGTAAGGGTTACATTTTGAAGACACCTGGTGCCACAAAATAATCAGCTGATTAACTCAAAACACCTGCAAAGGGCTTTAAATGGTCTCTCAGTCCAGTTCTGAAGCCTACACAAACATGGGGAAGACTTCAGATTTGACAGCTGTCCAAAAGGCGACCATCGACACATTGCACAAGGAGGGAAAGACACAAAAGGTTATTGCAGAAGAGGCTGGCTGTTCTCAGAGCTCTGTGTCCAAACACATTAATAGAGAGGCAAAGGGAAGGAAAAACTGTGGTCAGAAAAAGTGTACAAGCGATAGGGATCACCGCGCCCTAGTCAAGATTGTGAAAAAAAACCCATTCAAAAATGTGGGGGAGATTCACAAGGAGTGGACAGCTGCTGGAGTCAGGGCTTCAAGATCCACCACCAAGAGACGCTTGAAAGACATGGGTTTCAACTGCCGCATACCTCGTGTCAAGCCACTGTTGACCAAGAAACAGCGCGAAAAGCGTCTCACCTGGGCTAAGGAAAAAAAGAGCTGGACTGCTGCTGAGTGGTCTAAAGTCATGTTTTCTGACGAAAGCAAATTTTGCATTTCCTTTGGAAATCGAGGTCCCAGAGTCTGGAGGAAGACAGGAGAGGCACAGGATCCACGTTGCCTGAAGTCTAGTGTAAAGTTTCCACCATCAGTGATGGTTTGGGGTGCCATGTCATCTGCTGGTGTCGGTCCACTCTGTTTCCTGAGATCAAGGGTCAACGCAGCCGTCTACCAGCAAGTTTTAGAGCACTTCATGCTTCCTGCTGCTGACCTGCTCTATGGAGATGGAGATTTCAGGTTCCAACAGGACTTGGCGCCTGCACACAGCGCAAAATCTACCCGTGCCTGGTTTACGGACCATGGTATTTCTGTTCTAAATTGGCCAGCCAACTCCCCTGACCTTAGCCCCATAGAAAATCTGTGGGGTATTGTGAAAAGGAAGATGCAGAATGCCAGACCCAACAACGCAGAAGAGTTGAAGGCCACTATCAGAGCAACCTGGGCTCTCATAACACCTGAGCAGTGCCAGAAACTCATCGACTCCATGCCACGCCGCATTAATGCAGTAATTGAGGCAAAAGGAGCTCCAACCAAGTATTGAGTATTGTACATGCTCATATTTTTCATTTTCATACTTTTCAGTTGGCCAACATTTCTAAAAAATCCCTTTTTTGTATTAGCCTTAAGTAATATTCTAATTTTGTGACACACGGAATTTTGGATTTTCATTTGTTGCCACTTCAAATCATCAAAATTAAATGAAATAAACATTTGAATGCATCAGTCTGTGTGCAATGAATAAATATAATGTACAAGTTACACCTTTTGAATGCAATTACTGAAATAAATCAAGTTTTTCAAAATATTCTAATTTACTGACTTTTACCTGTATATCTTATCGTGAGGTCCCTGGCAATTCCCAGCCCAAGTTCATTTGCCACAACAAATCTCTTCGCTAGCAAATGCGATGTCTTCTCCAAAACGGCAATGTGTCTCCAGCAATGTTTACTTTTTTGACGTTCTATGGCATCTCCACTTTCCAAGCATATATGACCACATGTAATATTTTGGTAAGTGATGCAAATAGTGAACTATGTAGGGCCAGGATGTAAAATATATGTAGCTGCAGCAATTTCTCTTATCTGATATGGTAAGTAATGGGGCTTAATGTTAGTAACAACCCTCCTGTGACAGGCAGCAGAGAGCTGACACTTACTGTAATCATTGTACCCCCCCATGCTGGACTGGTTGCTATAGCCCCCCGTGTAACCAGTGCTCATCTGCTGGCTGCCTCCATAGGAAGATTGGTTGGCTGTGGAAAATAGAACTCTGTCAAATAAAATACCTTACAAACAATAATAATAATAATAATAAGCCATTTAGCAGACGCTTTTATCCAAAGCGACTTTCAGTCATGCGTGCATAAATTTTTGTGTATGGGTGGTCCCGGGGATCGAACCCACTACCCTGGCGTTACAAGCGCCGTGCTCTACCAGCTGAGCTACAGAGGATGTGGTGTGTATGTCCAATTAAAGCCAAACTGATTCTGCACACAGAACTACACTTGTTGGCCCAGAATACACTTTTATACCTTCATCTACTCCCCATCCTTCCGACTGAATAAACTCACCCATTGCCCCCATCATCTGTCCGCCATAGCCACCATTGCTGCCCCCTGCCGTGGAGTTGAGGAACAACTCAACATAACGGTGCTCTGAGGAAGAGAGGGCGGCGTGAAACAAGGCAAGCATCTTGATTGGATTAAAAAGACAGAAGATTGAGGATGCAACTATCCAGACAGGAACAGTGATCACCACCCACACACAGCACATATTAAATTACTGCAGACTCACGCATGTTGGCTTTATCCTTCGACATGGCTGCCACAGCATCCTCATGTGTGGCAAACTCCACATCAGCCTCTCCAGTCACCCTCCCGTCTGGCCCGACCTCGATGTGCACACGCACTGGGTTCAGTGGCGAGAAAAACTACATGGGAAAAAATTGCAACCATTAGCATGACCAGTCAGTGACCGTTTACCTTGCCATCAGGTGACCGTCAATGGCTGAGTGTGTATACTATGTAACTAGTTCTGGTACTCACACTGTAGATGTCAGTCTCTGTTGCCCGGTAAGGAAGCCCCCTCATGTGCACGCAGTGTCCGGTCGTACTCTGAAAACTTGAACCACCATCGCTATAACGATCTGAACCTATAGTTGTTAGGAAAGTCGACAGTGGTAGAAAGCTTATGATTTGTTCCACGAACGAATACATTAGAAATATACAAACTCCAGTATGCATTCTAACGTTCAAAAACATGTTCAGTTTTCCCATGCTGCTGTGTCCCATCATCACCATCCACCTGTAATTTCCAAAGACAGAGCAGAAACCAGAAAAAAAAAAAAAAAAAAATGTGTAGGGAAAAGGACGGAAGGGACGGAGAACTGAACTGGATTTCTCACCAGCCTCACCTCCGCTGTAGCCCCCACGGCGCATCCTGTCGAAAGAGCCTCCTCGGCTCATGCCGTTGTAGCCACGGCCGCCTCCACCACCAGGCCGGTCGTAGGGGCCTGGTCTCTGCATGCCGCCCATGGTTTTGCGTGGGGGCTCGTAGTTCGTCCGCACCTCCGCATTGCTGCTCTTGAATATCTCAATATACCTACAGGCACACAGACAAGCATTAGGCTAGGGTACCAGTCTCAAAAGGTTTAACGACTATTGAGCAAAAGATTAAAAAAAATCAGGTAGCACTAAGGACATAGGACTGTAGCATTTGTCCTGTTACTCACGTCCATGCATGTCAATCATAATATCTAGAAGAGAAGTAATGCCTCAAACTAGTTGTGACTTTCACTGACTGAACATTGAGGTTTCTCTTGTTAGGGTTAATGACAAATAGCCACTAGAATGCTACAGCTGTTTTCCTGTTCATGCTTTAAATAAACAAAAGAACCAGAGAATTACACTGTCAGTGTTACCATTATGCCATTATTGACCCCAGAATATCAAAGCTTTTCTTTTGACTGCAGGATCCATGGCCCAAGGAAGACTGGGTCTCAGTCACATCTGTGTGCCATGAGGGCCTGTGGATTAGTGCAGAGTGAAAACTGGTACCATCTAGGGCAAAAACACCATGGTGTCAAGGTGCCATTTTTAGAAAACACATTTAAATTCGATTCAAACTTAATTGGATTGGGACGTAGATGAAAATCATTTTATTTGTATCTGACCCAGTTCAGTGATGTATATTCTGAATTCTCCATCTACAGTACAAAAGGTGTTTCCTGACACCTTTGAGTAGAAGTCATTCGAAAACTTCCTCACAAAACCAAGTCCAGGACAATCACTCAGCACTAAAGTATGTTTTGGCCCAAAAATACGAAGCGCATCTCTGAATTCGAAGAGGCTATGGGCGATGATCTGAAATGGATACATGTATGAATGTCCTTGTAGCATGTGCAGGTTCTTGGCATGTGTCATTACCACAGAAGACAATTGTGGCAACAGGTGAATACCATAAGAAAAGCAGCGTAACCAGCCAACCAACCAACCATCCCCACCTGTGCCCTATTCTGTCCTTGTGTTTCTTTAGAGCCTTTTCAGCTATATCCTGTGAAGCAAACTGCACGAAGGCCTCCCCCGTACTCCTCCCCTGGAAGTCCACCGGCAATGTTATCCCATTTGGCACGATTTCCAACCCTTCAACCCAAGGACAGATAACCCCAGCGGGGGGACATATTAAATAAATCACATGCCCATTCACAGAGTTGTTGCTCTTTTTCTTCAAAAATAAAATGAAAAAAAAAAAAAAAAAACACATCAGACACGAGGACCCTATGAAAAGAAGAATAGCCTTTATGAACAGCGTGCCAGACGAGCGGCAGCATTTGGATCAATTATTTACTTACTGTCTGGTTTTTTTTGTACTTCATTCTGGGAACATAAACCAAATAAAAGGGACCCATAGAATAGTAGGGAGAAATTAAGTTAGTGCTTGTTTGTACCAATTAATAAGAGTGATGCTAATGTTGAGTGGATGACTATGGGGTCTGAATGTAAGATTCATCCAAAACAGAAGTATCCATCTTGGCTCTAATCAAGTCTCAGGTCTGATGGACTATCATTGTGAAGCCAATAACAGAGTTCAGATCCCAATTCAATGTCCAAGAGGCTATTAACATTAGAATTTTCCTTCAGCCAAGTCTTGAACTACAGGCAGTGTATTTTCAAAGCTATGTTGATATCAACTGAGGGTGATTATCTTAAGAGTTCATTGGACTGGAGGACAAAAGGCACCAAACACACCTAAGAAGAACTGGACAATCTCCTCCTTGCTACAGCCGAAGGGAAGGCCACGCAGCCGCACAAGCCCGTCCCCCTCAGTCTCTGGGCTGTTAGGACCAGTGTGCTTCATGACCCAGTCCATCTCCACGTTGTTCGATTTGAAGACTGAGACAGAAAACAGAACATGAGGATTCTTTAGCATCTAATCTCATATCAGAACATGTTGTCACAATCACCTTGAAGATAATCAAAAATCAAGACACTATTGGAACCGGGAGACAAAACCAAATTAATGAATACCTTCCACATATCGGTGACCCAGGGTCTCTCTGTCTTTCTTGACGGCAATCTTCAGGTCGTCCTCCGACTCCAGCTCTACGAAGGCCTCGCCGCTTGGCCTACCCTCACGAGTGTAGGTGAAATGGATGCTTGTCCCGTTGTTTGCAACTTTACAATCTGGAATATAATTACACCAATTTAGTCACCTGAAAATAATTCAGACATACTTAGAGGCTTGTTTTTATTTACATTTACATCATTTAGCAGAACAAAATAAGTATCCATGTTTTCTTACCAGAGAAAAATCTTGCCACTTCGTCAACAGCGCAAGACCAGGGAAGGCCACGAATACGCACCACAAATCCCTCTCCATCTGCCATGGTTGGTTTATGGTCGGTCAGCCCTGGTTTGAGAGAGGCAGTCAAAGTAAGATCCTATACATCAGGGGTCAGCAACAGGCAGCCCTCGGGCCAAAACCAGCCAGGGAAATTTTTTGGGCCCCTCAGTGTTTGGGTTTTTGTTTGTTTTTGGTATAAAAATATCTATATAACCATGAATTCAGGCCAAAAAATTTTGGGGAGAAAATCTGTTCCCAAGTATTCCCACGAATAAAAAAAAAAAGACGTGATATGTGATTGTGGCGCAGTGTAATCAAGGTGTGAAATTGTTATTTTTAACAACAACAAAAAAAAGTGTGCTTAATTGTGGCCAATTTGCAGTGTACAAATATATTATTATTATTATTATGTTGTTGTTGTTGTTTCGGCCCCCAACCATCCCTCAGACATAAATGGCCCACAACTGAATCTAGTTGCCTACCCCTGCTATACAGCCAGTGCATCTAGATGGGGAACTAGCATTTAAAGATTCACTATGCAGAAATCACTCCGCCATTTCCTGCTTGCTAAAATACTTAGCTTAATTTCAATTTATGTTGACAAAACAAAGAAGTATAGTGTAGAGAATCATTGTGCCATGTAAACTGCGTTGAAATCTCTTTTCCATAACCAAACATATTGTATTTTCAGCTTGTGTGCAAAACCTTAAATAAAACATGAAAAAATGAAACTTAACTGGGAAGCATAGAAATAACGCAAATAGAACACATCTATCGCTTCTTATGCTTGTTTTCAATGAGAATTACATATCTACAACACATTTCTATGTGAATTTAGTCCGTTCGTCCAAAAGTATCATACTGAAAAGGATCATGGTTTAGCGTTCTCGAAATATAAATTATTGGCCATCTCGCAAGAGTGTGGGACTTAGCTGAACCACAGCTGATTACCAAGGAGAACAAACGGGTCAGGCGGGAGCCATTTTGAGAGGTAAAGCCAGAGCACACCACTCTACACATCTTCAAATCGCAACCCGGGAAACGCAGACTCTGAATCAATTTCATTTCGGAATCACTAGCTAGCTAACGTTACTAGATAGGCGAACACGTAATAGAGAATATTTTACAGCAGTCTATTATTCTATTCAACTCCTGTATCAATGGCATGGCCATTTGAGTTGCTAGCTAAACAGTAATTTTTTATTTGGATGGGCTGGCCTTATACCAATCTCTGGCTGGCCTAAAAAACAGAGCCAATGTGAGGTTTTATTTAGCTGACGTTAACTTGCTAGGTAATGTAGGCGGCTCGCGAATATTTCAATGAATGAGTAGGTAACCTTAGCTAGCTAGATTATGAATTTAGACGTATTATTCTATTGCACATCTGTTATTAGTTAGCGAGTAAATGCCTGAATGATAATTTACAAAACCAGCAACAATGTTGGATGTTTGTTAGCTAGTTACACAAAGCATGCTATCGGCAATCAGACAAAGACGTCGCAGGCCTCAAGACTCCCATGGCTTGGCTAGCGACCCATCCATTTATCGAGGTCAGTCTGCAATTAGAAAACTCATGTATAAATACTTATACTTCAAACCTGAGTTATTACACATGCGTTATCTAAACTTTCGGCTTTAATAGAATGCGACCACAAAAATGAAAATACCTTGTTTTTTCTAGTCGGGTTTTCGGCGTGGTTAGTGTTCCTACAACGCCGGAACCACAAAACGAATATTGGGAAGTTCTTCTTCTTTACATTTGTATTGGCGGATCGCAACCAACTGAAAGGTGCATACACCGCCACCTACTGTACTGGAGTGTGAGGACTCCCTATTAATATATTTATATTATAAAATAATAATAAGCCATTTAGCAGACGCTTTTATCCAAAGCGACTTACAGTCATGCGTGCATAATTTTTTTGTGTGTATGGGTGGTCCCGGGGAAAGAAACCCACTAACCTTGGCGTTATAAGCGCCGTGCTCTACCAGCTGAGCTACAGAGGACCACATTTATCTAGCCCTGTGTTTTTGCCTACTGTTCTGGAGTGTGAATTCATTACACTATGTGACACAAAAGGGAAGGGGAAACAAGACTGGGGAATGGAAAGAGAAATTGCCCAACCAACTAACCAAAGCCTATTAAAACCTCATCACTATCCCACTACTTGGCCCTATCTGATCCTACAACAGGCCGGCAGCCTGGGAGGACGGGACACTATCGTTCAACATACCTTGTAACTCTTCTGCAGTAAAATCTCGTACACCCAAGTACTCCTCTGCAGCTGCTACCACAACTATTTATCTATGATTTACGTTCCATTTCTGCTATACAGTTGATAACCATGGTTACCTCCCGAGTGGCGCAGTGGTCTAAGGCACTGCATCGCAGTGCTGGCTTTGCCACTAGAGATCCAGGCTCTGTCGTAGCCGGCCGCGACCGGGAGACCCATGGGGCGGCGCACAATTGGCCCAGCGTCGTCCAGGGTATTGGAGGGAATGGCTGGCAGGGATGTAGCTCAGTTGGTAGAGCATGGCGTTTGCAACGCCAGGGTTGTGGGTTCAATTCCCACGGGGGGCCAGTAGGAAAATAAAATAAATGTATGCACTCACTAACTGTAAGTCGCTCTGGATAAGAGCGTCTGCTAAATGACTAAAATGTAAAATGTTATGAACAGATTGTGAAATCAGACAACACATTAACATTAAATGTTTTTGTTCATTCAATGAAATAGTAACACCAGTCTTATATTTAAAACATTACTATTAACTACAAATATAATGATTTCTCTATAACAAGACCCCAATATGTCTGATTTCTCTGAAGGTTTCTTCTTTCCCTAGAAAGTTGTTCCTTTTTTTTTTTTTTGTCATTTAGCAGACGCTCTTATCCAGAGTGACTTACAGGTAGTGAGTGCATACCTTTTTTCATACTGGCCCCCTGTGGGAAACGATCCCACAACCCTGGCGTTGCAAGCGCCATGCTCTACCAACTGAGCTACAGGGGGCTTGCCTCTGATGCCTGTTGTTTTCTTTGGGTTTAGGTCTTTGACTAATTATTTCATAAGATTGCATAATTTGTTTAAATATGCAAAAATACAATTGATTAATTTACACAGAGTATACAAAACATTAAGAACACATGGTCATTCCAAGACCTAGACTGACCAGGTGAATCCAGGTGAAAGCTATGATCCCTTATTGATGTCACTTGTTAAATACACTTTATATAATATCCACTCAATATTAGGAATGTGTTCCTAATGTTTGGTATACTCAGTGTATATATATATATAAACTCAGCAACAACAACAAAAAAGTCCTCTCACTGTCAACTATGTTTATTTTGTGTAAATATTTGTATGAACATAAGAAGATTCAACAACTGAGACATAAACTGAACAAGGTCCACAGACATGTGACTAACAGAAATTGAATAAAGTGTCCCTGAACAAAGGGGGTCAAATTCAAAAGTAACAGTCAGTATCTGGTGTTGCCACCAGCTGCATTAAGTACTGCAGTGCATCTCCTCCTCATGGACTGCACCAGATTTGCCAGTTCTTGCTGTGAGATGTTACCTCACTCTTCCACCAAGGCACCTGCAAGTTCCCAGACATTTCTGGGGGGAATGGCCCTAGCCCTCACCCTCCGATCCAACAGGTCCCAGATGTGCTCAATGGGATTGAGATCCGGGCTCTTCGTTGGCCATGGCAGAACACGTGGCAGAAATCATGCACAGAACGAGCAGTATGGTTGGTGTGATTGTCATGCTGGAGGGTCAGGATGAGCCTGCAGGAAGAGTACCACATGAGGGAGGAGGATGTCTTCCCTGTAACGCACAGCCTTGAGATTGCCTGCAATGACAACAAGCTCAGCCCGATGATGCTGTGACACACCGCCCCAGACCATGTTGCCGGTGATGTCTGGTGAGGACCTGCCTTACAACAGGCCTACAAGCCCTCAGTCCAGCCTCTCTCAGCCTACTGCAGACAGTCTGAGCACTGATGGAGGGATTGTCTATTCCTGGTGTAACTCGGGCAGTTGTTGTTGCCATCCTGTACCTGTCCCGCAGGTGTGATGTTCGGATGTTCCGATCCTGTGCAGGTGTTGTTACACGTGGTCTGCCACTGCGAGGACGATCAGCTGTCTGTCCTGTCTCCCTGTAGCGCTGTCTTAGGCATCTCACAGTACGGACATTGCAATTTATTGCCCTGGCCACATCTGCAGTCCTCATGCCTCCTTGCAGCATGCCTAAGGCACGTTCATGCAGATGAGCAGGGACCCTGGGCATCTTTCTTTTGGTGTTTTTCAGTCACTAGAAAGGCCTCTTTAGTGTCCTAAGTTTCCATATCTGTGACCTTAATTGCCTACCGTCTGTAAGCTGTTAGTGTCTTAACAACCGTTCCACAGGTGCGTGTTCATTCATTGTTTATGGTTCATTGAACAAGCATGGGGAAACAGTGTTTAAACCCTTTACAATGAAGATCTGTGATGTTATTTGGATTTTTACAAATTATCTTCGAAAGACAGGGTCCTGAAAAAGGGACGTTTCTCTTTTTGCTGCGTTTCTATGGTCCGACTGATAGGCAGTGGGGAACAGGGGGACTGCTGTTGCCCAAACTTAGACTTCTTATTCATTACTTCATTTATTATTGGGCGAGTTTGTTTTGCATCTCCCAGTGGGTGGGTAGAAATGTCACTTTAGGACCAATGGGCACTGGGCAATTCAAAACTAATTTGCCTAATGAGACGAGGTCTAATCGCTTTCCACATAGGCAATCCTGTGTGAGATAAATCTGTGAAATGACTAACAGTTTAGCAGCACGTGTCCCACGTCTGAAGGTACATACATAATTGGTAGACAGTTCTTATTTAATTGGCATCCCATACATCACTGAGAAGTGCACAAGAAAGTATTAAATCCAGCTTTTAGATGCTACCCACTTTGTGCTTTCTTCCCATTCTTTAACTCTTCGAAGAAAATCTGTTTAGGGAGATGGGTAGCAGGCATCCTGGTCACATGGCCCGCCCATCTGAGCTGTGCTTTCATAAGCAGTGTGGGAAATCAAATTTTATTTGCCACATGAGTGAAATGCTTACTTACAAGCCCTTAACCAACAATGCAGTTAAGAAAAAAAGTGTTAAGTAAAAAATAGAATGCTCATCGTGTCGGCAGGCTGAGGACTTCAGTGTCTGGGATTCTGTCCTGCCACTTGATCCTCAGCAGCTTCCTCAAACAATTCAGGTGAAAGTGGCTTAGTTTCCTGGCATGGCGTTTGGTAGACTGGTAGACAGGTTTTGCAGCCATAAGTAAGGGTTGGTAATATGACTGCCTGGTAAACATTCAGTTTTGTTGCCAGTTTGATGCCTGTCCTTTCCCACACTGAATCTCACAGACGGCCAAAGGCTACACTAGCCTTGGCGATCCTGATGTTTGTTTAATTGTCTATGTGAACACCCCAAGACATTCCGCTACCAAGGTATGTGAATTTGACCACAGCTGACAGTTTCTGACCTTTCAGAGATGGTTGGGTCCATGCAAGGATTCCACAGACAGGAAATAGTGGAATCGTGTGTGCGCGCTAAGCATGGCACAAAGCGAGAACAAAACATTGGCATCCATTTTTGATTTGGGGAGAGGGGTAGCACCTAAAAACTGGATTTTAATACTTTCTTGTGCCCTGCTCGGAGATGTATGAGATGCCAATTTAATAAGAACTGTCTACCGATTATGGATATACCTTCCAACATGGGACACATGCTGCTTAACAGATAGTCATTTCAGCATTGCATGTGGAAAGGGATTAGACTCAGTGGTATAGTGTAGGGTAAACGCAAGCAAACACAGTTTACCCACCTTTTTGTTTTTACACAACAGTTTACCCAACTTTGCTGAAAAATTCATTACATTTATGTGGAGCAGTACTTTTTTTCACCACGACTGATGATCAGTTTACCCACGTATTTTTCTACCACTACATCACTGATTAGCCCCGTTTCATTAATATTGATTAAAATATCTAATAAGAGGTTACGTTTCGGCTATACCTGCTGCTGCTTTTGTGAAAATTGTGGTCGCATTCAGTGTTGCCATCTAATTTTCAGGGTAAATTGCTAGAGGCAGGTAGATTTGTTGCTAAACGACGTTGTGATGTTATTGCGTGATGACGTAAAACTGCGTCATTACGTAGAATACACAATATCGTTACTCAAATTGACTGGCCATCTCGGCAACAAATATGATTTGTTTAATTGTTAGTTGTTAGTTTAGATTTGTTTGTTTATTATCACATTTTATCATATTTTCACATTTGTATTTGTAAAAGTAATATAAACAACACATTTTAAATGATCAGATATTTTTATTTTTAAACACAACAATTTGTGAATTATTGAACAATTACACATTATTGAACAATTACATTTTTATATATTTTCTTATTAACTAGTAAACCTACACATTCTGAACAATTATAGTTTTAAACAGTGTATTGGTAGTTAGTTAACATGCTACCTAACTGATCAACAATTATAGGTACACGCTAATGACAAGGTATACATTTACATTTTCGCTCTTATCCAGAGCGACTTACAGTTATTGATTGAACAAGCAACTTAACTCAAATATTTACATTTACATCATTTAGCAGATGCTCTTATCCAGAGCGACTTACAAATTGGTGCATTCAATTTATGATAGCCAGTGGGACGACCACTTTTTTTTAAAAATGGGGGTGTGGGGGAGGGAGGGGTAAATTGATTACTTTTATACTATTCCAGGTATTCCTTAAAGAGGTAGGGTTTCAAGTGTCTCCGGAAGGTGGTCAGTGACTCCGCTGTCCTGGCGTCATGGGGGAGCTTGTTCCACCATTGGGGTGCCAGAGCAGCGAATAGCTTTGACTGGGCTGAGCGGGAACTGTGCTTCCGTAGAGGTAAGGGGGCTAGCAGGCCAGAGGTGGATGAACGTAGTGCCCTCGTTTGGGTGTAGGGTCTGATCAGAGCCTGAAGGTAAGGAGGTGCCGTTCCACACACAGCTCCGTAGGAAAGCACCATGGTCTCACCATCCCGCCACCCCCCCCAAAAAAAAGTATTGTATTGTAGTAGATGTGAGCCTCACCTCATAGTCAGTGGAGTGTGCGGAGGAGCGGGGTGACATGAGAGAACTTGGGAAGGTTGAACACCAGACGGGCTGCAGCGTTCTGGATAAGTTGTAGGGATTTAATGGCACAGGCAGGGAGCCCAGCCAACAGCGAGTTGCAGTTATCCAGACGGGAGATGACAAGTGCCTGGATTAGGACCTGTGCCGCTTTCTGTGTGAGGTAGGGTCGTACTCTGCGAATGTTGTAGAGCATGAACCTGCAGGATCGGGTCACCGCTTTGATGTTAGCGGAGAACGACAGGGTGTTGTCCAGGGTCACGTCAAGGTTATTTGCACTCTGGGAGGAGGACACAATGGATTTGTCAACCGTGATGGCGAGATCATGGAGCGGGCAGTCCTTCCCCAGGAGGAAGAGCAGCTCCGTCTTGCCGAGGTTCAGCTTGAGGTGGTATCCGACATCCACACTGATATGTCTGCCAGACATGCAGAGATGCGATTCGCCACCTGGTTATCAGAAGGGGGGAAAGGAGAAAATTAATTGTGTGTCGTCTGCGTATTAATGATAGGAGAGACCATGTGAGGATATGACAGAGCCAAGTGACTTGGTGTATAGAGAGAATAGGAGAGGGCCTAGAACTGAGCCCTGGGGGACACCAGTGGTGAGAGCACGTGGTGCGGAGACAGATTCTCGCCACGCCACCTGGTAGGAACGACCTGTCAGGTGGGACGCAATCCAAGAGTGAGCAGCGCCGGAGATGCCCAACTCGGAGAGGGTGGAGAGGAGGATCTGATGGTTCACAGTATCAAAGGCAGCAGATAGGTCTAGAAGGATAAGAGCAGAGGAGAGAGAGTTAGCTTTAGCGGTGCGGAGAGCCTCCGTGACACAGAGAAGAGCAGTCTCAGTTGAATGACCAGTCTTGAAACCTGACTGGTTTGGATCAAGGAGGTCATTCTGAGAGAGATAGCAGGAGAGTTGGCTAGAGACGGCACGCTTAAGAGTTTTGGAGAGAAAAGAAAGAAGGGATACTGGTCTGTAGTTGTTGACATCAGAGGGATTGAGTGTAGGTTTTTGAGGAGGGGTGCAACTCTCGCTCTCTTGAAGACGGAAGGGACATGGCCAACGGTCAAGGATGAGTTGATGAGCGAGGTGAGGTAAGGGAGAAGGTATCTGGAAATGGTCTGGAGAAGAGAGGAGGGGATAGGGTCAAGCGGGCAGGTTGTTGGGCGGCCGGCCGTCACAAGTCGCAAGTTTCATCTGGAGAGAGAGGGGAGAAAGAAGTCAAAGCATAGGGTAGGGCAGTGTGAGCAGGACCAGCGGTGTCATTTGACTTAATAAATGAGGATCGGATGTCGTCAACCTTCTTTTCAAAATGGTTGACGAAGTCATCCACAGAGAGGGAGGAGGATTCAGCAGGGAGGAGAAGGTGGCAAAGAGCTTCCTAGGGTTAGAGGCAGAGGCTTGAAATTTAGAGTGGTAGAAAGTGGCTTTAGCAGCGGAAACATAATAATGATGTGTGCGCTAGGCATCTCTCTCCAGCTCTCTCCATTTCATTTTCATTTCCATTTTAGTCATTTAGCAGATGCTCTTATCCAGAGTGACTTACAGTTAGTGAGTGCATACATTTTCTCCAGGTTATTGTGCTGCTTGGCTGGCCTGCTGCTGCCTGTGCACGAGCTGAGCGCCTGCTGCTGACGTCACTCACGATGTACTTTTGCAGCCAGGCACGTGCGTTGTGACTGAGTGTGTGACAGAGAAAATCGTCTTTGGATAAGTATTTTACATATCAGCTAACCACATCATATGTTATAGCATTCTGGTGTGCCCGACGGCACAGTCGATGACGTGGCAGACAACCATTGGTTGATGCAATGCAATGCCTGCGCATCTAGCCGGGTTGGAGCTCAACCAAGGTTTGAACACGACCTTGAGGTTACAGGGTGAGCCATAAAGGTCATGGTCCTTGATTCTTTCTACTATAATATCAGACTTGCCTTTTATAATACAGCTATATACCCACCAAATTGGGGATTATTTCAAGTATGGGGAAGCATGGGGTTGAATAGATATCTCCACGACTCAATGGAGAGCATTTCCATTGAGGATTTTCAGTGTATTGAGTATTCACGGCTTTAATGCACCAGAAGACTGTTAATGTACTACATGGAGCTTGAAGAATACTTGTAGTTCGGTGTCTTGTGGGTCATGTAGTATTGAAGCTTTGGTCCACCCCCGGAAGTAGTATATCCTCTTGGCGTTAAATTTGATCTGACTATCGCGCCATTCTGCTCCTGTCTCTTTTGGGCTCTCTGCAGTAACTTGGCTATCTAGGTTTTGAGTTTATAACTAGCTAAATAATTTAGCCAATACCTCATTATTTATAATGGCAACACCTCCAAAGAGAATATGTTCAAGTCCCAGATTTGACAACAGTTTTGAGAAAAGAACTAAGAAGATATCCATTGAAGGAAACATTGGTGAGTTTGCTCAGCCAGCTGGCTACAAATTTAGCTAGCTATCTATACACTTTAACTTATCTGAGAGCTAGCTATCGATCTATTTCTAAAATTAGATAAGTTAGTTAACTACCTATGTGGATGTTAAACCTCCAAGATGTGTGGTCTGATTTTACTCAACCAATCCCGCCGAATCGACAGCACATAACATTATGTTCTGTTCATTGTAAACGGAGGTATTGGCGCCAAAACAATACATTAGGTCAATCTTTGCCTGCATTTCATTCCTCCTAAATACTTAACGTTAACTAGCTTACTATCTAGTTAGCTAACTTTTATTTGTACTTTCCCCCCTTTCACGACATGACTTTTTACCTCGCTACCAAGTTAACTTAGTTGTAATGGCCAAGTTAGCTAATTTGATAGACTGCCAAAAAATATCTACACTAGCTAGGTTTCCATCCAATTATCGACAGATTTTAATGCAAATATTCTCAAATCTGCATAAAAACAATATGAGCATTTCCCACGAGATGCTTCCATCAAATTGACTCGTTGCGCACAAAAGGCTGTAAAAAGACGTTTTGCAGTAAAATGTCCATGTACCGACTAAAGAATACATGCTAAATGGGTTTTCCATCGCATTTTCAACTCTACTGATGGGTTTCTTACAACAGATATTGTGTTATATAGTGTGTACCTACTCTTGTATTGGCATGTGCGCTCTAGCCAGCAGGTCCAGTTCGGGTCGGGTATAGGTTGCGGGTAAACGGCATCCAAGGATCGATGATTATTTCACCAGAATAAGACCCTCGATATTTATTGGAAAAGCGCATCAGGCTCATTCATTACCTTGCACTTTCACCACCCTGTGAAGTTAATTTATTTAATCTGTAGCCTAATAAACTGCATGATTTCCCGAGGACCACACAGGTCATCGCGTGACTCCCAAGTTTAATTCCATATGATAGTTATGTCAATATTTGCGCATAACGTTTACACCGCTTTTTCGCACAACTTTTGAAAGAGGTTTGAACTGAGAATCTTGTAAATACAACTGAGTTACAAGCAGTGGTGGAAAAAGTAACCAATTGTCATACTTGAGTAAAAGTAATGATACCTTAATAGAAAATGACTCAAGTGAAAGTCACCCAGTAAAATACTACTTGAGTAAAAGTAGTAGGTCAGATAACATTTGTTTTATAAAACATTTAGTTGAATGAGCAATATAAACAAAAACATTGGAACAGACTGTTTATGTTGCCCTTGGGGCAGAAATTTATATTTGGGTTAAGATCATTTTGGTGCCCTAAGGGCGGACTTCAAGCACTGAAGGTAATACAAAAAAGTATGTACTGCCCTAGGGGCAACCATGGACTTATGGTCATTTCCATGCAAAAGGACCCATGAGCAACAACATGTGAAGTTCATAGGAGCATGTCAAATTGCTCCTATGAGCTAAGTCTATACTATATATTTTACAAATTAAGAGATATATATATATATATTGCATTACATTTCCACCTGAAAAATTTGGATTAGGCAAAGGCTTTCATTTCTGGTCAAACAGATGGAAAAGGGGTCTTAGAAAATATCCACCAGAAAAAGTCTTAAAAGGTTTTAGAAATACATCAAAACACAATGTTGAAGTGAAGACCCCTGCCAACTAATATCAACACATATTTAGTTATGAAGAAATGTTTCTGCCTGTAAGAAACGTTGCCTTGTGCCTTGAAATTCCATTACCAAAAACCTTAGATATTTTCTAATTTGTCTCCCTCATGTGGAGGGAGGATAATGAAAGTTCACAGAAATAACAAGTAGACCTATCAATTAGTTAGTGTTTTTACTGATATCAATTTTGATTATGAATTCTTGAGTGATTTAAAACTCTTAAATTCCATTACCAAATCGGTAAAGGAATTTCCAAAAAAGATGTAGTGGAATTTCTGCAATTGAATTGGCTACAATGGAAAATCATAGTCACAAACCACAGTTGGGTTCACAAGTTTGGACAGTACAGTAAAGAAGTATAGTTCAGTACAGTACACAGAAGAGCACACTAGATGGGTGGGCGTATAACACAAACGTTTAGCAACCCAAAGGGAGTTCGAATCTCATCACGGACAACTTTAGTATTTTAGCTAATTAGCAACTTTTCAACTACTTAATACTTTTTAGCTACATTGCAACCACTTAGCATGTTAGCTAACCCTAACTTTAACCCTTTTAACTAACTCCTAAACTTAACCCTAACCATTAGCCTAGCTAATGTTAGCCAGCTAGCCACCTAGCTAGAATTTGTAACATATCATATGGTTAGCAAATTCGTAACTTTGTACGTTTTGAAAAATCGTAACATACGAAATCAGTGATGGACATCCACAAATTAATACATACCATATGAAACGTAACATATCATACTAAATGGCATGTCTCGTATTTACGTACAGAATTGATTTAGGATACATCACCATGAAAGAATTGCCCTTATCTAAATTATATCCTATGGTTATCGTCACCCAAACTAACATTTACTGGCATATTTGAGACCTAGCTATCTATCTCTATTTTATGATTCAACATTAGTAAAAGGTAGCTATCTGTTTAGGCAGCTAGTTCAGAGATATTGTCACATTTGTCTGAGTACTTTAATGCAATAACTTGTAACTCAATGTTTTATTTACAAGATTCTCAGTTCAAACCTCTGCCCTGTTTTTAAAAGTTTTGTATCTCTTAAACTCTGCCCATTGACCTTTTAGAAACCAATCGGATTTGTTCTGCCCTAAACCAATCAGATTCTTTCTGCCCTTATGGGCTTTGGGTTCTCGTGAGCTAGCTATGCATGTCTTCAATGCAGTTCTTGCTAGCAGAACTGCAGTGAGAATTATTATGGTTAACTAGCTAACTTGTCTTATGTCTTGTTTTCCTAGTAATGTTATATTGGGATACTGCTTTAAAGGCGTTTATGTGTGTTGCAGCTGCAGGGAAGTCAACATTTGTGCACATTTTAGAAAAATCTTCAGAAGAATGGGAGGTCATACCGGAGCCCATTGGGAAGTGGTGCAACGTTCAAAACACTGACAATGAGTATGAGGTAACTACATGTTATGTCCCATACATAATGTTACGTAAAGTTATATCCCATTTTTAAGTTCATGTGAGTCACAACGTTGGACAATTAGTCCTCTGCTTGACAATTCTGTGATCCCTCTTCCAGGAGCTCAGCACATCTCAGAAGAGTGGAGGCAACCTGCTGCAGATGCTGTATGACAAACCTAGCCGCTGGTCCTACACATTCCAGAGTTACGCCTGCCTGAGTCGTGTGCGTGCTCAGCTGCAGCCGCCTTCTGCAAAGTTGCAACAGGCAGAGAAACCTGTCCAGTTCTTTGAGCGCTCTGTTTACAGTGACAGGTGTGTACCCGTCTGGTGGTTGATTGGTTAGTTGGAAAATCAGAAAACGACCTGAGATAACCTGTGGTAATGGCACGAGTGTCTGTCTTATTCCACTGAGTCTGTCTTGTTATGTGACTCTTTGCCAGGTATGTATTTGCCTCCAACCTATTTGAGTCTGGGGACTTGAATGAGACCGAATGGGCTATTTACCAAGACTGGCACGGTTGGCTGCTCTCTCAGTTTGAGTCTCAAATTGAGCTGGATGCCATGATCTACCTTCGGGCTGACCCACAGGTGAGTAAAGCCATTACACCCTCAGGTCACAAGTGTTTGAACTTCAAACTGTTTGGCTGTCAGATGACTTTTCTGTTGTTGTTTTTTTACACAGCCACGTGCTTAAGGATTTAATTTTCAGCCTTGAGGATTTAATTTTCAGTCTTACATTATACTGAAGTGCTTACATGGTTTTATATATTTCGGCCTGGTACAGAAACTGACCCAAACATTTCATGTCTTTGTTTCAGAGATGTATGCAGAGGCTGCACCTCCGGGGACGGGAGGAAGAACAAGGAATTCCAATCGAGTATCTGGAGAAACTGCACTACAAGCATGAGTGCTGGCTGCACCACCGCAGTACTCAGTAAGTGTTCACCCATTTACACGTACAGTGCATTCAGAAAGTATTCAGACCCCTTGACTTTTTCCACATTTTGTTACGTTACAGCCTTATTCTAAAATGGATTAAATTGTTTTTTCCCCCCCTCAATCTACACACACAATACCCCCATAATGGCAAAGGTAAAAAATGTTTTGTGTGCAAATGTATACAAAAACAATCACATTTACATAAGTATTCAGACCCTTTACTAAGTACTTTGTTGATGCACCTTTCGCAGCGATTACGCCTCGAGTCTTCTTGGGTATGACACTACACGCTTGGCACACCTGTATTTGGGGTATTTCTCCCATTCTCGGAAGGTCGGATGGGGAGCGTCGCAGCACAGCTATTTTCAGGTCTCTCCAGAGATGTTCGATCGGGTTCAAGACCGGGCTCTGGCTGGGCCACTCGAGGACATTCAGAGACTTGTCCCGAAGCCATTCCGGTGTTGTCTCGGCTGTGTTCTTAGGGTCATTGTCCTGTTGGAAGGTGAACCTTCGCCCCAGTCTGAGGTCCTGAGCGCTCGGGAGCAGGTTTTCATCAAGGATCTCTCTGTACTTTGCTCCGTTCATCTTTCCCTCGATCCTGACTAGTCTCCCAGTCCCTGCCGCTGAAAAACATCCCTAAAGCATGATGTTGCCACCACCATGCTTCACCGTAGGGATGGTGCCAGATTTCCTCCAGACGTGACGCTTGGCATTCAGGCCAAAGAGTTCAATCTTGGTTTTATCAGACCAGAGAATCTTGTTTCTCATGGTCTGAGAGTCCTTAAGGTGCCTTTTGGCAAACTCCAAGTGGGCTGTCATGTGCCTTTTACTGAGGAGTGGCTTCCGTCTGGCCACTCTACCATAAAGGCCTGAATGGTGGAGTGCTGTGGAGATGGTTGTCCTTCTGGAAGGTTCTCCCATCTCCACAAAGGAACTCTAGAGCTCTATCAGAGTGAACATCAGGTTGTTGGTCACCTCCCTGACCAAGGCCCTTCTCCCCCGATTGTTCAGTTTGGTCAGGCGGCCAGCTCTAGGAAGAGTCTTGGTGGTTCCAAATTTCTTCCATTTAAGAATGATGGCGGCCACAGTGTTCTTGGGGACCTTCAATGCTGCAGACATTTTTTGGTACCTTTCCCCCAGATCTGTGCTTCGACACAATCCTGTCTTGGAGCTCTACGGACAATTCCTTCTACCTCATGACTTGTTTTTTGCTCTGACATGCACTGTCAACTGTGGGACCTTTATATAGACAGGTGTGTGTGCCTTTTCCAAAACTCGTCCAATAAATTGAATTTACCACAGGTGGACTCCAATCAAGTTGTAGAACCATCTCAAGGATGATTAATGGAAACAGGATGCACCTGAGCTCAATTTCGAGTCTCATAGCAAAGGGTCTGAATAGTTGTGTAAATAAGGTATTTCTGTTTTCTATTTGTAATCAATCTATTATTTTTTTTACCTGTTTTCACTTTGTCATTATGGGGTATTGTGTGTACATTGAGGCAAAACATTTTATTTAATCCATTTTAGAATAAGGCTGTAACGTAACAAAATGTGGAAAAAGGGTCTGAATACTTTTCGAATGCACTGTATGGATTTCACATGACTGGGAATAAAGATATGCATCTGTTGGTCACCGATACCTTAAAAAAAGGTAGGGGTGTGGATCAGAAAACCAGCCAGTATCTGGTGAGACCACCATTTGCTTCATGCAGCGAGACACATCTCCTTTGCATAGAGTTGATCAGGCCGTCGATTGTGGCCTATGGAATGTTGTCCAACTCCTCTTCAATGGCTGTGTGAAGTTGCTAGATATTGGAGGGAACTGGAACACGCTGACGGACACGTCGATCCAGAGCATCCCAAACATGCTCAATGGGTGACATGTCTGGTGAGTATGCAAAGCCATGGAAGAACTGGGACATTTTCAGCTTCCGGGAATTGTGTACAGATCCTTGCGACATGGGGCCGTGCATTATCATGCTGAAACGTGAGGTGATGGTGGCGGATGAATGGCACGACAATGGGCCTCAGGATCTCGTCACGGTATCTCTGTGCATTCAAACTGCCATTGATTAAATGCAATTGTGTTCGTTGTCCATAGCTTATGCCTGCCCATAGAATAACCCTGCCACCACCATGGGGCACTCAGTTCACAACGTTGACATCAGCAAACCGCTCGCCCACATGACGCCATACACGTGGTCTGCGGTTGTGAGGCTGGTTGGATGTACTGCCAAATTCTCTAAAACAACTTTGGAGGCGGCTTATGGTAGAGAAATGAACATTCAATTATCTGGCAACAGCTCTGGTGGACATTCCTGTAGTCAGCATGCCAACTGCACGCTCCCTCAACTTGATACATCTGTGGCATTGTGTTGTGTGACAAAACTACACATTTTAGAGTGGCCTTTTATTGTCTCCAGCACAATGTGCACTTGTGTAATGATCATGCTGTTTAATCAGCTTGTTGATATGCCACACCTTTCAGATGGATGGATTATCTTGGCAAATGAGAAATGCTCACTAACAGGAATGCAAACTAATTTGTGCACAATTTGAGAGAAATAAGCTTTTTGTGCATATGGAACATTTCTGGGATCTTTTATTTCAGCTCATGAAACATGGGAACAACACTTTACATGTTGCGTTTTTGTTGAGTGTATTTTAACCAATATGCAACTTGTGTTGATGTCTGTGCTGGTGTTAGACTATCATGTCAACTTCTGTCCCATTTTGGCAGCACAGATGAGTGGTTTCTTTGTCAAGGTGCTGGCATTACTAGCAATTTGGGAATGTTATCAGTGTAATATTGTTTCCTGCTTCTTTTAGACTAGACTTTGAGTACCTGAAAGATATCCCCATCCTGGTCCTGGATGTTAATGATGACTTCAAGAATGATCGAATCAAGCAAGAAGCTGTGCTGGACAAGGTCAGTGTTGGTTTGCGCTTGCATCTTCAAGAGATTGCTTAGTTCACCCCAAATCAGAATTTCTCAGGGCTTACATGTGCATTTTTTTATTTATTTTTAAATCCATGTTTCCACACAGGTCAGAGAATTCCTCAGCACGCTGTGAGCTGGAAAGGATACCGATGCTACAGACTGCACCATTCCTGACAGCCTATATCAACTTCCATTCCTCAAAGAATACACTAGGTCTCTGGTCCTCCATGCCTAAGACAATACTGGCAGAGATAAGATTTGGCTATTTTCTAACTAATTTCATGCCATTCTCATTTTGCCATTGGGTGGAGAGAAATGTTGGCAGTTTTAATGACATCTGAGTTTGAGTGACTTACAAAATCAATTGGGGCCCTCCGGTTGGTAATTTGACCATGATTACTGCAAGATTACATAGCTGGTAGACTAATTTACCAATCTAAAAACTGTTAGATGACATTGGCTCATTGAGTGACTGTCAGTTACTGACATACAGTAAGAGGAGAAACTGCTGATGCAAACCAACCACATTTTGAAATTGCACCTTGTGTATGCTACTATTCTAACTCTCAAGAGTAAGTTGAGACCCCGACTGAGTTCCTAAAAAAATAACATTTTATCCACGGGCCTATAATAGGGGGCCGCCAGTTTCCCATCCCTGGTCTGGAGACTGAAGATGATAAGTTGAACAGGTGTGTTAGTGCTGAGGTAAAACAAAACCTGCATACAGCAGTAGGACTAGGTGGTTGGACACCTGCCTTACCGACTACACCAGCTGTCTGTCATTCAGACCAGAGATTAATTGGGATTTTTAAATACATTTACCTGCTCATGACAGTTTGTATACTTGAAAATTATGATTTTAGGGTTGCCAGATTTAGGTTGAACTATGTATTTTTAATGTGGTGTGTAAAATGTGCTGTGTGCTTGTTTTTAATGTAGTCAGTTTATAGACTTTTAAATGTATTTATATTTTTGTGATTACATTAACACATGTTATATATATATCTATATATAATCTATATCTGTTGCTGGACACAGATTAAGCCTAGTCCTTGACTAAAATGTATTTCAATGGAGATTCTCAATAGAGAATGCTTGCTAGTCCAGGACTAGGTTTGATCTGTACCTGGGAAACCAGAACCAGGAGTTCCTGCAGGATCTTACTCTGACCGCATTTTTGTTTCAGAAAGATTTGGTAACACCACCAGAATGTCATTGTTCATTAAGTGTAAGGTCCCCTCCTATGCCTGTTTTTAGTCTGATTTGAATCACTAAACTTTCACTTCACAAGTGATGCATGTGTCAATTTTAGATTAAACTGCTCTTTCTTACAGAGCCACATGATGTGCAGTACATCTGTGGCAGGTGGCTGTCGTTTCGTTCAAAATGTTTAGATCCATACATGAGTTTTACTTTGTGTTACCTTTTTTGTGTAAGTAATGTTGCTGTGATTTAAATATACCACTTACAATTTGTTGTTTGATGGCAGTTACATATTTGTTCCTGAAATAAATTATCAAACATCATTGTGAATGTTATATTCATATTGCCCTATAAAAAAAAAAGTTTAATGATAAAATGCTCACAGCCTCAGGTATGATTGAAAAAGGGTTTGTGCTAGAGGAAAGCATTAGACCAGGTGGCGTGACTGAGGATATTCAATAAGTAGTGGCCATCCAGCACACATGATAATGTATACCTGTGACACAGATGAGGTGTTTGCTTACAGCTGCTATTGGATTCATTAAAGGGGCAATCCGGGGGTTGAAACAACAGTGGATTCCACGCACCTCTGTCACAAATGTGACCACTCAAATTCATAGGCAGTGCTATGGATGCATGGACTGACTATCCAAGATAGTACCATTTTTAAGCATGTTTTGAGGCTGTACAGTGTTTGTTTACATTTGCAGTGTTTACAAACATTGGAGGAAAACAAGCTTATATTGTGGGTTCTGATGGGGTACCACAGCTACACTAAGCTCGAGGCATTTATAAGTTATATTCTTCAATAATCATTGAGTATATCATTAATGTATGTCCAAAAATGGCGGGGCAGATTGCTTATATGGGAAATCCCGTTTGATATCTTCCTGCCCCACCATCCTTAGCCGCGTCCCATATGCCAACCTCATCAATGGCGTTTGGAAATGGTTTTATGGTCTAATAAAAGTGGCTTGGCTCTGAGAGATTGAGTTGAAATGTGTAGTTGACATTTGTACATTTATTGACAGACTGACATGAAACTGGGACTATAGTGGCCACTTACTGTTGCATTGCCTAAGTATCCCTGAAAAGTCTATTGGCAAAGATCTAACTCGAATCCTAAATTGCTAAATACATGTTTGGACTTATAAATTAATGATATATGCCCATTGATTTTTGAAGCATATAATTGATAAATTCCCGATGAGCTTAGTTCAACTGTCGTACACCATCATAACCCAACATATAACCTTGTTTTACACCCAATGTTTGTAAACAATGTAAACGTAAACACTATAGCCTCAAAACATGGTATAAACTATAATGTTGATATCATGGATGGCTGGTCCTTGCATCCATACCTCTGTCTATGAATTTGAAAGTGGTTACATTTATCCAGGCCCATCCTTCAGCTTTGTACCTAAACTGAGGCGGGTGTCGTATTGTTATTGTTTCAATTAAGGATTTCTAAATTTGATAACACTGCAATTCATTATTACTAAATGCAAGGATAGGCGGATCACGGAGGTGACACTTTTTGTGACAGACGTGCAAGTGTCCAATGATCTTCCAAATATTCCGTTTCAATTCGTTCTCGTAAACCTACCTTGACGTCGCGTGCTTTCCGCTGACAAGCATCTATTCTAGCCAACGATATGTTGGTATTGTATTTTCCTGACCAATAATATGCATGGATTCTGAATAGAGGCGGGTTAAGAGAGAACTAGAGCGAAGTACGATAGGTTGTTAGAAAGTTAATGGCTTGGAGGAAAAATACACTCTTCTCGCTTCAGGAGAGTTTAAGGATTTTTCTGAAGTATAAACATAATTACTAAAATACCAACAACCCCAAAGAAAGTTTAAGACAATAGTGCGTCTATTAGATTACAAAATACTAAGGAAAGTATGCAGGATGCAGTAGCCGGGACGGCAATGCTGACGGACGGCTTCGAGGACGAGATTGACTCTGTGACTCCGCGCTCCTCTGCTGTAGGAATGGGGGTTGGAGCCACACCAGGAGCCGGACTCGGGGGCTTAGGGATTGGTGTTGGTGGAAAGAAAGTCCGCTTGTTTGGCGAGGCTGGTGGGCCTGCAGCTGACAGGCTTGATTTCAAACTCGCTGCGGCCGCAGTGCTTTCCTCCGGCCCTGGATCTGCCAGCGACGACGATGAGGTATCTGAGGTAAACCACTCATGCTAGCTAAGCTAACCCAGCGAAACTGGACAAGATTCATGTTAGTTAACGTTGCCTAATCCCGTCTCTTTCGACGATATCATGAACCCTCATTCCTTTCTTGTATCAACAAAAATATCAGCCAGAAGTCTTGTATTTTGGCGGATTGTTTGTAGAGTCATGTGGCGAGTAAGCTAGTAACATATTCAGCAATTTGTCATATTATGAGCAGTATTTTGGCAGAGGCTTCGATTTAGGCCTAACGTAGTGGCAGCACATACAGCGGCGCCATCAACTGCTAAAGTTAGCTAGCTAGTGAAATGTTGCTAGGTAGTAAGGGTAGCTAGCTAGTTGGGGTTAACCTGTTTATAGGACAAACTGGTAAGTTGTTTTGAACAGGTAACTTGGTGAAGACAAATGTTTCTAGTGTTAGATATGGTAACTGGCATTTAATCATGCATTCACTTGTTCATTGTCACCTCAGTTGTCTATTTGGCTCTAACGTTGTTTAACTAGCCAGCTGGCTAGGCACATTCGCCCTCATCTTTGAATAGCAAACTAATTAACGTTAGTTAGCAGGTCCTCTTAACTTGACACGCAGTTTTATGAATTTCTATAGGTACTTCGCCAGGGTTGATGGCACACTTCCCAAACACAACACGGCTTGATGTGTAATGTTTGTTAGAAGCATGGTGCCGAGCTGTCAGTCAAGATGTTTACTGGAGTGATGATGTAACATAATTCAGCAAAGGGTTTAGAAATGCCCCAGTGATCAAATCCAACATGACATTTCAGAGTTAGCTAATTCTTAACTCTACCTATTCTAAAATGACTAATCTCATATGTAGGATAAAGTAATGTTCAGGCGAGAGACACTCACACTTTGATTCACATTGGAATGGGTACCTTTTCATGGTGATGAGCAAAATTAAATTGGCTGAATATTTTATTCCAATGTTATTTTCCCTTCTTTGCACTACACCAGAGTCGTATCTATAGACATTGTAAATGACTGCTCTCAGACCTTGATGATCATTGGAAATCTGAAGGAGTGCCTGACCAGTTTGAAGAGGGTTTTGGAATAGGATGATGGACCTCTGCCACCTGGTTCCTCTGTGTGTTCTCACTCACACTCGCTTCAAGGGAATTTAAACATTTCTTTGTTAACAAAATTACTTTTCTCTTTTTCCTCAATTTGGTATTTAAGTTAGTCAGCTTTTGGTCACAGAAATGTTTGAGAAATACATTTTTTCAATCAGCTGTTAATTAAATCACCTATGAAAAGAAGTGATGTCAGAATAGTTTAGACACACACACATCATCGAGACGCACAGAAAAAAAAAAGTACATACATACACCAAGACACACACTCAGACACAGAGGTTGCTGTTTCCCGGAGCTGCATATGATTCCTCCCCTTTCTGTATACAGGACAAGGGTGTCTGTTGCCTTGCATAGCTCATAACGGGTGCCACTTCCTCCCGTTGGGTTGATGGTATTTTGGTTTGAATTTAGGGGTGTAATAGAGTGGGAGGGGTTAGCAGGGTATAGTTACCAGCACTGCCCCAGGTAGACACGCCATTAGTCTGCATTCTTAGATCAGGCAGCCATTTAAAGTCCCTGGCTGCCACACAAGCTGTTTATTAGGGCTGTGAAGATACCATTTTTGCACTATCTTTTTCAAGGGCAAAAAAATGAAAACACTAAGCAGACCAAACTATTTGGTCCTTTAAAAACCTGCTGTATGTAAAATATTGGTTGCTAGAGCTTGGAAAATAAATGTGAATCTGGATGACAACATAATGTTTGTTTCCAACATTAGGGCTGTTTTCCTAAAGAAGTTAAATCGGCTTTGTTTTGTTTCCTTGCTACGATACTAACGAGTATGTGACAAATAAAATGTGATTTTATTTGATGACACCTTATTAGTAACCCAACCCATACAGATTTATTTTATTTATGTATTTTTTGGGGGGGTATTTTACCCTCTTTTTCTCCCCCATTTCGTGGTATCCAATTGGTAGTTACAGTCTTGTCCCATCGCTACAACTCCCGTACGGACACGGGAGAGGCGAAGGTCGAGAGTCATGCGTCCTCCGAAACACAACCCAACCTATCCACACTGCTTCTTGACACAGTGCCCGCTTAAACCGGAAGCCAGCCGCACCAATGTGCTGGAGGAAACACCGTACACCTGGCGCGTGCACTGCGCCCGGGCCCGCCACAGGAGTCGCTAGTGCGCAATGGGACAAGGACATCCCTGCCAGCCAAACCCTCCCCTACCCTGGACGGCGCTGGGCCAATTGTGCGCCGCCCCATGGGTCTCCCGGTTGCAGCCGGCTGCGACAGAGCCTGGAATCTAACCAGGATCTCTAGTGGCACAGCTAGCACTGCGATGCAGTATAACCCATACAGATTTCTATGTCAAAATAATTATAATACGAAGACGCTCATGATTTTACAGTGCCACTTTTGGGGCTTCCTTCCCTGTTTGTGTTGGAGAGTAAAGGCAGATTGACTGGGATTATTCAAGGTCCCTTGACCACAGGATGTTTTACTCTTTAATACCCTGTGAATGTATTAGTTAGCACTCCCAAAATGTACACAGACACACATGCACACATTTCCATTGAAGCTTTAAATGCTGTAGCAGCTCAGTGCTGTACTGTGAGTGTGGCTGAGCGTCAGGGGTCGACTATTGGACAGGAGATACTTAGTTACCGGTGCCGTGTACAACAGAAGTTATTGCTGTCGTAAGTCTTCCCCTCATTGTTATTTATGTGTGTGTTTTTGTGGACTCTGACTTGCAGGTAAAGTCTCGTCACAGTTCACTGTACTAGTTGATGTTTCCTTTTTCCGTGAGGTTCACATGGGTGTGAGTCAGAGATTAGATGGCATAAGTAAGTATGTATCGGGTAATTGTAGAGGAAAACATTATGCATTTAGAAAAATAATGTACAGTGAGAGAAAAAAGTATTTCATTCCCTGCTGATTTTGTACGTTTGCCCACTGACAAAGACATGATCAGTCTAATTTTAATGGTAGGTTTATTTGAACAGTGAGAGAACAACAACAAAAAATCCAGAAAAACGCATGTAAAATTTTTTATAAATTGATTTGCATTTTAATGAGGGAAATAAGTATTTGACCCCTCTGCAAAACATGACTTAGTACTTGGTGGCAAAACCCTTGTTGGCAATCACAGAGGTCAGACGTTTCTTGTAGTTGGCCACCAGCTTTGCACACATCTCAGGAGGGATTTTGTTCCACTCCTCTTTGCAGATCTTCTCCAAGTCATTAAGGTTTCGAGGCTGACGTTTGGCAACTCGAACCTTCAGCTCCCTCCAGATTTTCTATGGGATTAAGGTCTGGAGACTGGCTAGGCCACTCCAGGACCTTAATGTCCTTCTTCTTGAGCCACTCCTTTGTTGCCTTGGCCGTGTGTTTTGGGTCATTGTCATGCTGGAATACCCATCCATGACCCATTTTCAATGCCCTGGCTGTGGGAAGGAGGTTCTCACCCAAGATTTGACGGTACATGGCCCCGTCCATCGTCCCTTTGATGCTGTGAAGATGTCCTGTCCCCTTAGCAGAAAAACACCCCCAAAGCATAATGTTTCCACCTCCATGTTTGACGGTGGGGCTGGCGTTCTTGGGGTCATAGGCAGCATTCCTCCTCCTCCAAACACAGTGAGTTGAGTTGATGCCAAAGAGCTCAATTTTGGTCTCATCTGACCACAACACTTTCACCCAGTTCTCCTCTGAATCATTCAGATGTTCATTGGCAAACTTCAGACGGGCCTGTATAGGTGCTTTCTTGAGCAGGGGGACTTTGTGGGCGCTGCAGGATTTCAGTCCTTCAAGGCGTAGTGTGTTACCAATTGTTTTCTTGGTGACTATGGTCCCAGCTGCCTTGAGATCATTGACAAGATCCTCCCGTGTAGTTCTGGGCTGATTCCTCACCGTTCTCATGTTCATTGCAACTCCACGAGGTGAGATCTTGTATGGAGCCCCAGGCAGAGGGAGATTGACAATTATTTTGTGTTTCTTCCATTCAAATACTTATTTCTCTCATTAAAATACAAATCAATTTATAACATTTTTGACATGCGTTTTTCTGGATTCTTTTGTTATTCTGTCTCTCACTGTTCAAATAAACCTACCATTAAAATTATAGACTGATCATCTCTTTGTCAGTGGGCAAATGTACAAAATCAGCAGGGGATCAAATACTTTTTTCCCTCACTGTACCCAATGGCATGATTGTGTGCGAGTAACCATGTTTCCATCCACATTTCTTATGCAAGTAAAGTCCTACTGTACGGTTAAAAAAGGAGAAAGACAAACACGACCGCAGTGATGGAAAAAGGTACAATTTTATAAATGCTGTTCGTTCGACATGGTGGGATCTTTTTGTGTTGGTAGAATTATGCAAGAAAAATGTGGTGGAAACGCCTTCATGCGTAAATATTTATATAATAACCATCATATCGAAGTAAACTTGGGGAAACCATGCAGTTTTATTAGGCTACTGATGAAATAAGTTACGGTGAACTTCACAGGGTGGTGAAAATGCACGGTGATGAGCTTGATGCTCCTCTCCAATAAACATTGAGTGTCTTATTCTGGTGACACGATGATAGATGCTTGACTGCCATTAGACAAATATAAATATTCGCTCTCATTCTTTCTCATCCATAATAATCTCATGTAGACTAGCCTACCCGCACTTAATCTGCGAGCTGTTGGCTAGAGTGCACGTGCCTTGGCTAGAGTGCACGTGCCTTGGCTAGAGTGCACGTGCCTTGGCTAGAGTGCACGTGCCTTGGCTAGAGTGCACGTGCCTTGGCTAGAGTGCACGTGCCTTGGCTAGAGTGCACGTGCCTAGATCAGAATAATCACATTTTCTATTTAACGTAACAGTTTTTGTCTAAAACTATCGGTTAGAGTTGAAAATGCGACGGAAACGCATTTAACTTTAGATTTTTATTAGGTACATGAAAACCTTAAGCGAAAAAGTCCATTTTGTGTGCGCTGTCATCACACACTGATTTTTATCCGCAACATGTCCGTTTGGAAAGACCACTGGTGGGAAAATGCAGATATTATCATTATGCAGATTTTAGAATATTCACATGAAAATCTGTCGCCAATTGGATGGAAACCTGGCTAGTGACGCCAACATTTAGATTTTTTTGGGGTTTGTTGTTATTCTTAAATCTTAAGTATTGTAACTAACAACCTTAGCTAACAAGATTAGGAATGAAAAGCCAGTTTAGTGGTGGAATGTCATTTTATTTCCTCATTGTGCTCCAGCTGAGAGGAGTTGTCAGAAGTGCAGGACATTTTGGCAGAAGTGGGATTTGACCAAGGAAACTAGCCAGTTTGTAGGGAGCGATGATGTCATGTTTGGTGAAAGTTATTCATCATCTTTACATTATTTATTTAATAAACGTGTTCTATGATTTAGTTTCCCCTCACCAGCATTACCCACAATATCCTTGCAGACTAAGTGTAATGTAGGAGATAATGTACAGGCTCCATCTCTTTCTCTGTCCCTCCCTGCACCTCTCACACACACACATACAGATGCATGGATGAGGTAATGAGTCACTTGTTTGTACGAGGCCTCCTGTCTCGCGCTCTTGGTCAGACACACACCCTGAGATGGACACACAAATCTAATTTTATTTTTCACATGCTTCGTAAACAACAGGTGTAGACTGACAGTGAAATGCATATTTACAAGTCCTTTTCCAACGATGCAGAGTTAAAGATACGTTTTTTAATAAACAATAGAAGTAATGACATGAGGAATAAATACACAGTGAAAAAGAACATGGCTAAATACAGGGAGTACGCAGTCGACGTGCAGGGGTACGAGATAATTGAGCGACGTGCAGGGGTACGAGATAATTGAGGTAGATATGTACATACAACCAGTCTGTACATACAGTTGAAGTCGGAAGTTTACATACACCTTAGCCAAATACATTTAAACTCAGTTTTTCACAATTCCTGACATTTAATCCTAGTAAAAAATTCCATGTCTTAGGTCAGTTAGGATCACCTGTAGGCCTCCTGTAGCTCAGTTGATAGAGCATGACGCTTGCAACGCCAGGGTTGTGGGTTCGATTCCCACGGGGGGGCCAGTATGAAAAATGTATGCACTCACTAACTGTAAGTCGCTCTGGATAAATGACTAAAATGTAAATGTAAATTTTAAGAATGTGAAATGTCAGAATAATTGTAGAGAATGATTTCTTTCAGCTTTTATTTATTTCATCACATTCCTGGTGGGTCAGAAGTTTACATACACTCAATTAGTATTTGGTAACATTGCCTTTAAATTGTTTAACTTGGGTCAAACGTTTCGGGTAGCCTTCCACAAGCGTCCCACAATAAGTTGGGTGAATTTTGGCCCATTCCTCCTAACAGAGCTGGTGTAACTGAGTCAGGTTTGTAGGCCTCCTTGCTCGCACACGCCTTTTCAGTTATGCGCACACATTTTCTATAGGATTGAGGTCAGGGCTTTGTGATGGCCACTCCAATACCTTGACTTTGTTGTCCTTAAGCCATTTTGCCACAACTTTGGAAGTATGCTTGGGGTCATTGTCCATTTAGAAGACCCATTTGCGACCAAGCTTTAACTTCCTGATGGATGTCTTGAGATGTTGCTTCAATATATCCACATAATTTTCCTTCCTCATGATGCCATCTATTTTGTGAAGTGCACCAGTCCCTCCTGCAGCAAAGCACCCCCACAGCATGATTCTGCCACCCCTGTGCGTCACGCTTGGGATGGTGTTCTTTGGCTTGCAAGTAACCCCCTTTTTCCTCCAAACATAACGATGGTCATTATGGTCAAACAGTTCTATTTTTGTTTCATCAGACCAGAGGACATTTCTCCAAAAAGTACGATCTTTGTCCCCATGTGTAGTTGCAAACCGTAGTCTGGCTTTTTTATGGAGGTTTTGGAGCAGTGGCTTCTTCCTTGCTGAGCGGTCTTTCAGGTTATGTCAATATAGGACTCGTTTTACTGTGGATATAGATACTTTTGTACCTGTTTCCTCCAGAATCTTCACAAGGTCCTTTGCTGTTGTTCTGGGATTGATTTGCACTTTTCGCACCAAAGTACGTTAATCTCTAGGAGACAGAACGCGTATCCTTCCTGAGCGGTACGACGGCTGTGTGGTCCCGTGGTGTTTATACTTGCGTACTATTGTTTATACAGATGAACGTGGTACCTTCAGGCGTTTGGAAATTGCTCCCAAGAATGAACCAGACTTGTGGAGGTCTACAGTTTTTTTCTGAGGTCTTGGCTGATATCTTTTGATTTTCCCATGATGTCAAGCAAAGAGGCACTGAGTTTGAAGGTAGGCCTTGAAATACATCCACAGGTACACCTCCAATTGACTCAAATGATGTCAATTAGCCTATCAGAAGCTTCTAAAGCCATGGCATCATTTTCTGGAATTTTCCAAGCTGTTTAAAGGCACAGTCAACTTAGTGTATGTAAACTTCTGACCCACTGGTATTGTGATACAGTGAATTATAAATGGAATAATCTGTCTGTAAACAATTGTTGGAAAAATTACTTGTGTCATGCACAAAGTATATGTCCTAACTGACTTGCCAAAACTATAGGTTGTTAACAAGACATTTGTGGAGTGGTTGAAAAACAAGTTTTAATGACTCCAACCTAAGTGTATGTAAACTTCCGACTTCAACTGTATGGGTAAAAGACACACCCACTCGCCCGGAGAGAGACGCTCCTCCCCCTCGCCCGGAGAGAGACGCTCCTCCCCCTCGCCCGGAGAGAGACGCTCTCGCCCGGAGACAGACGCTCCCCAACCCCCAGATACCCTCCCCTCCCCCGGAGACAGACGCTCCCCTGAGCTGGAGCACTGAGCAATTCCAGCCATTCTGCGACCTCCGCACAGAGAAATACCCCGGTATGGTTTCATTTACATTCACCGCAGTCGTTTTATTCTTTTGCTCTGAAAGAAAAATGGAAATGGAGAGTTGACCACACCCTCCTTCGCTCCCTCCGACAGTTCAGTTAATCGGCTCTGTTCTTTTGGCGGAGCCTCAGGTCCATTTGCGCTGGTGACGCTTGCTAATATCGGGCAGCTATCGAGTTGTCAGTTGTCCAGTCTGTAAAGAACATTTTGTAGGATATTGTACGGTTGGGTACGTCTGTGTTACTGAACAGATTGTGCTTCGTGAGCGGCTTTGTCTGCTGTTGTTCCCGTGATCCAACACACCGCTGTGTCCCTGGATGGTGACCGACCGTGATGGCTGGAAGGTATTGGCACGCTCTGGTGCGCTTCTGCCCTGTAGGCCCTGACACGGCTGATGGACAGAGGCAGCCTGCTGGGTGTCCTGCCCAGTGCAGGAAGTCCTGCCCTGTGGGCCGTAAGGCAGGTGTATGGAGGTCACAGGGAGGGAAGGGGAAATGTGCTGATCAGCTCATCTTGGCGCTTAATGTAATTCAACCAAGGCTCCGGGCCTAAGCACTGTGCTGCTCCGTCTCCAGGCAATATGCTAGATGGGGGTGGAGCTTGGGGATTTTAAAAAACGTAGTCACTGGTGCCCTCGTGCGAATTACTAGGCTATACCTGCTTGTGTCGTCACAAAATGGGCCTGCCCATGCCTCTGTCAGAATATGCAAAAATATTTGTAATTTTTACCTGTGATCACATGATCTACACTGAGTGTACAATACATTTAGGAACACCTTCCTACTATTGAGTTGCATCCCCTTTTGCCCTCAGAACAGCCTCAATTTGTCGTCATGGACTCTACATGGTGTCGAAAGCATTCCACAGGAATGCTGGCCCTCGTTGACTCCAATGCTTCCCACGGTTGTGTCAAGTTGTCTGGATGTCCATTGGGTGGTGGACCGTTCTTCATACACACGGGAAACTGTTGAGCGTGAAAAACCCAGCAGCGTTGCAGTTCTTGACACAAACCGGTGCACCTGGCACCTACTACCATACCCTGTTCAAAGGCACTTCAATCTTTTGTCTTGCCCATTCATCCTCTGAATGGCACACATACACAATCCATGTCTCAATTGTCTCAAGGCTTAAAAATCCTTATTTAACCTGTCTCCTCCACTTCATCTACACTGATTTTGAAGTGGATTTAACAAGTGACATCAATAAGGGATCGTAGCTTTCACCTGGATAGTAAATGGGCATTTCAATGTCATAGCTTTAGCCGGTGGTAACTTGTGCAATAGAAACCAGCTGGAATGCGGTTTTAACCAATCAGCATTCAGGATTAGACCCACCCGTTGTATAATTAAGTGATAATGCCCGAGAAGTCTGTGTTTGGAGGATATATTGCCAATGAATCCTCAACACCTGCTTCGAGGGCATTATCACTTTTATACAACGGGTTACCAACATACTCAAATAATGATTTACATATTTTAATTAACATTATTTTATTGAATTTATTAATACTATTTCATCCTTCCACAAGATATAGTCCCGACACAAATCTAGGGTTGCTGCCCAAGCCGGCTGGTCGTTCGTTCTATTGGTTTGGTTGCCAGAGACGCGACCCAGTCGTTAAGTCTTTTTGTTCTGTATCTATGGACAAGAGTGTGCAAAGCTGACATCAAGGCAAAGGGTGGCTATTTGAAGAATCTCAAATATAAAATATATTTAGATTTTTGTTCAACACTTTATTTTTTTTGGTTACTACATGATTCCATATGTGTTATTTCATAGTTTTGATGTCTTCACTATTATTCTACAATATAGAAAATAGTAAAAATAAAGAAAAACCCTTGAATGAGTAGGTGTTCTTAAACCTTTGACCGGTAGTGTATATCCATAAAAATTATTATGCTGATTCATGATTTCGACTGGCTGAGGAAAGCTTCCTGCCTGTCTGTCTCATCCCGACTCCCAACACATTCATCTAGATGCTTTTGATAGTGGAGATCAAGTTTATAAATTGCCTGGCTGGGCTGATGAGACAGTGGATTGCGCAGTCAGATGGAATGGAGTAAATAGGCATTTTAACTTCATAGATTTAGCAGGTGGTAACTTGTGGAATAGGCACTGGCTGGAATGCGGTTTTAACCAATCAGCATTCAGGATTAGACCCACCCGTTGTATAAAGTACTGTATAATAGGAAGCACTATTGTAATAATCATATTTTTAAAAAATACATTTTTTACATATCAGCTTATGAGAACAATGACTCCATAAGGCGATGGGTTTCTCCCAGCAACTATCTTGAGCAAAATCAACATCAGCATGCTTCCTAACTTTTTCTCTTCTCTTTCTCCTTTTCTCTAGGTGGAGTCCTTCATATTAGACCAGGAAGACCTGGACAACCCCATGCTAAAGACGGCATCAGAGCTGCTCCTGTCCAGCGCTGCCGACGGAGCTGATCTCAGAACAGTGGACCCAGAAACACAAGCCAGACTGGAGGCTCTGTTGGAAGCAGCCGGTACGTGTCGTAGCACCATCGTGTGACCCCCTTCACCTGGTTTTATGAATGCCCCTGTTTTCAGACCTGCCAACGTGTAGCCTACTGACATGCCCACTTTGCATTTGAAATCATGTTAAATTACAAAGATGATACATGCTAAGGCTGCCTCAGTCCTGTTCTCTGTATCGAATAGCACTGCAGCTCTTTTTGGACTGTTTGAATGCTGAAAGCTGCTTGAAACTCCGCCCAATATAGTATCAATGCTTAATTTAGGCCTACAATTTCGGTGCATTTTAGTTTGTACTTGTTTCTGTTCCTACCACTGTGCTGGGACATGACCCTGTAGGTGTGTAGAGATGGCACAGTGCCAGGGAGAAATACCTGCATACCAAACGCTAGTGCTCAAAATAGATGCTCAAATCCCTGCTGCGCTACAACCTGCGTTTATTTTTTACTTTGCTTTGCATATAGTTGTGTTTTGGTTTTTGTAGTCCAGCTGCTTCCCATGTTGGATTGTCTATGGGGGGGGGATACTGATCAATTACAGTGATCAGTAAAGTTGACTGCAGGGTACTCACAGGCTAAGTGTTGCAAGGCAATTATTCAACAGGCCACAACTCTCTCTCAGGCCTCAGTTGAGCTAAGCTGAACCCGCCCATCAAAGCACTTAACCTTGCTCTGTATAGATAGAGCTGCATTGCTGCCTCTAGAGAAAGAGAAGCTTTCTGAAACAAAGAAAGAAGTCCATGCGTCTGATTTGATGTGCATGAAGCTGTGGATGGATGGATGGATGGATGGTGTGGTGTGCAGGTAGGCATGCAGCATATTAACCAGGTCCCAGCCAGCCAGCCAGCCAGGTCCCAGCCAGCCAGCCAGCCAGGTCCCAGCCAGCCAGCCAGCCAGGTCCCAGCCAGCCAGCCAGCCAGGTCCCAGCCAGCCAGGTCCCAGCCAGCCAGGTCCCAGCCAGCCAGCCAGCCAGCCAGCCAGGTCCCAGCCAGCCAGGTCCCAGCCAGCCAGCCAGCCAGTTCCCAGCCAGCCAGTTCCCAGCCAGCCAGTTCCCAGCCAGCCAGCCAGCCAGTTCCCAGCCAGCCAGCCAGCCAGCCAGTTCCCAGCCAGCCAGCCAGCCAGCCAGCCAGCCAGTTCCCAGCCAGCCAGCCAGCCAGTTCCCAGCCAGCCAGCCAGCCAGTTCCCAGCCAGCCAGCCAGCCAGCCAGTTCCCAGCCAGCCAGCCAGCCAGGTCCCAGCCAGCCAGCCAGTCAGTGCAGGGCGAGTTGATACAGGCTAGCCCAGCCCATGAGATGGTAGGTAGCTAGGCTCGCTGGGGCACCACGGGGAAGATGAACATGAACAATGGATATCGATAGAGCAGCAACAGTTCCTATCATGACTCAACACTGGCCTTTAGTACACTGTGTTTCTGTACATGTCTGCCTCCCGTCTATTGTTGTCTGTGTGTAACTGTTTGCATGTCTGAGTGATTGTGTTTGTCAGTTCCTCTCTGTGTGTGCGCACTTCCACCTCTGTGTAACCAACCACGTGGCGCATGCAGTGTTTATTTTTTTGCATATCGTAGGTAATATTGGACTCATGCTCCTGTTCGTAAACCTCGACGTTGGCTGATCGACAGGCTCTCTTCCATTGATCCAGTTATTATACACACACACTTACTCAGTCATGTGTTCAGGTTCCCCCATTGATATGTTTCCTCAACATTGTGTTCACCACTTGATAAAACAGACAATGTGTTCTCTTTACACCTGTTGCATATTTTAAACATGGACTAACGTGTGTATGTGTGTGTGTGTTTGCCTGGCACTAACCGTGTATGCGTTTGTGGTCACTGTGGCTGTGACGTGAATGCTGGTGTGGGTCTGACCCTGGATCCTCTGAAGGCATTGGTAAACTGTCCACTGCCGATGGTGAGGCCTTTGCGGATCCAGAGGTGCTACGCCGCCTGACTTCGTCCGTGAGCTGTGCGCTGGACGAGGCCGCCGCCGCTCTCACACGCATGAGGGCCGAAAACACACTCAACGCCAGCCAGGCAGACAAGTATGTATCTCCTCTGCTCTAGACCAATCATCCGCATCCCTCTCATACCCCACAGGTGCAGCACATCTTATTCAGGGATCCTCCCTCACACCAGTCTTGTCTAGGCCATATGTTTCCTTTGGACATGTTGTGCTTTCTTTGAGTTAGCTTGAACATCTGACAATTCCTTAGGTGAGAATTTTATTTTTATTTATCCGTTATTTAACTAGGCAAGTCAGTTAAGATCAAATTCTTATTTACAATGACGGCCTACACCGGCCAAACCCGGACGACGCTGGGCCAATTGTGCGCCGCCCTATGGGACTTCCAATCACGGCAGGTTGTGATACAGCCTGGAATCGAACCAGGTGGTCTGTAGTGACGCCTCAAGCACTGAGATGCAGTGCCTTAGCCCGCTGCGCCACTCAAAGGAGAAAAAAATCATAATCCTATCATTTTACAGTGTTACATAACACTAGTATGTGAGAACAATGTTTTTTGTGAACCTAATGTTTCATTTTGTCGTTTTAATAAGGTTGGTAGCAACGTGTGAAAATAGTTGTGGAAATCTGTTGCAGCTCAAGTCGACTTCAAGCCCATAATGCAATGCTCTCTATGGGCTGGCCTGCCAGATAGGTAGCTAGTTAGCAAACATAGCTACACACAATAATAACAAAGTCAATAGCAGCATGTGAAGTAGCTAGTTAGTGCAGTTTGTTTAGGCGATTTTACAGCTATCAATTTAGGAGTCTGCAATCTCACCTGCAGATCGATGTGCTTCACAGAGTGCAATCTGACATTTGCAACGGCACAATGCAAAGCACCCTGTATTGTAGAGGCAGACAAATAGGAGAAAGGTGATGGGCCCTCTGTTAAATTACACATTTCTCGAGGTAGGAATATTGCTAAAATATTTATCAATGGCTCATTTCTAGAGAAGACAACCTCCCACATTATGACATCGGCCAGTATTGAAATCGGATGTGTTATTACTGTACTGTTGGAGCTAGGAACACAAGCATTTCGCTGCACCCGCAATAACATCTGCTAAATATGTGTGTGCGACCAATAAACATGTTTGATTTGTATGATAGAGGTTTTCGCGATCTTAAAGTCGTATTGCGATTAACTTCCAGTGTAGTGAAAGCGGCTTTATCGCAATGCCACATCATACCAGCCGAATTTCTGCCTGCTTGAATGGCAATATCTCTGATGCACATGAAAACATGAATTGACCCAGGGAATCGATAGAACATCGCTCAGAGATGCACAAAAACAATATAACATAAAAAATGGGTCAGTCTTTAGTTTAACTGTTCTTTCTCCTGACCTTTCTATTAAGGCTGTAGTTTTTTTATTTTTTTATTTATTTAACTAGGCAAGTCAGTTAAGAACAAATTCTTATTTACAATGACGGCCTACACCGGCCAAACCCGGATGACGCTGGGCCAATTGTGCGCCGCCCTATGGGACTCCCAATCACGGCCAGATTGTGATACAGCCTGGAATCGAACCAGGGTCTGTAGTGACGCCTCAAGCACTGAGATGCAGTGCCTTAGACCGCTGCACCACTTAAATCACAGTGGTAGATAGCTGGTGCTCTAAATAACTCCCATGATTCATTGATGATGCTTTGTGCTCTACTGTCCTCTCAGATTTGATCAAACTAACACTGTTTTACTGAAATGCTTAAAGGAGCCGTATTGGGTCAAAGGCCGTTCATGAAATGTACAACTCTGCCCCGAGTGAGGCATTTTGTTTTAACCTTCATGGAGTGTGACAGTTTGAGTGACAGTGTGACACACAGTGTGAATTGTGACAACGCTGTTCAACCTGCTGACCTTTTTGATGCTTTGGCCTGCGCAGCCACAGTCCCAGTAATTGTAGCAGTCTGGTTATTTTCAGCCGTAGCTTGGCGGAGGCGTGCTCGGACGGGGACGTCAACGCTGTGAGGAAGCTGCTGGATGAGGGGCGGAGCGTCAACGAACACACGGAGGAGGGAGAGAGTCTGCTCTGCCTAGCCTGCTCTGCTGGGTACTATGAACTTGCACAGGTAGACCGAACACTCAGACACAGACACAGACACACACTGGTCTGTAACCACTCACAGTATACTGCTAACATTGTTCTGCCTTTCTGTCATCCAGTTCCGTCCAGTTCTGTAATCAAATGTAGTTGTATATCCAAATGTTGCAGAGCCAACCTGATCCTCTGTGGTTGTGTTTTGGATGTCTGTTTAAAACACTGATGATACCTGTCCTCCTGCAGGTCTTGCTGGCCATGCACGCTAACGTTGAAGATCGGGGCATCAAGGGCGACATCACAGCCCTCATGGCAGCAGCCAGCGGAAGCTACGTAGACATAGTCAAACTGCTGCTGGTACATGGGGCTGACGTCAACGCACAGTCCTCCACAGGTAAACACACGTCAAATACCACTAGGTTCTGTTACAGAGACCAGACACCATCTCATCATTATCACACCTGTTTACATAGATCTGCTGCTATGAATGTCCACAAACACCGATGCTCTGTCCCCGTCTAGGTAACACAGCGCTGACGTACGCTTGTGCGGGTGGCTTCCTGGACGTGGTGAAAGTGCTGCTGAAGGAAGGCGCCAACATCGAGGACCACAACGAGAACGGCCACACACCTCTAATGGAGGCGGCCAGCGCGGGACACGTGGAGGTGGCCCGGGTGCTCCTGGAGTACGGGGCTGGAATCAACACGCACTCCAACGAGTTCAAGGAAAGTGCACTTACGCTGGCCTGCTACAAAGGTGCGTCCTGGACAATGAACCCTAACCCTTACCCATGCACCAGAGACATCCGGGGGTCTTTATCCAGAAATCAGTGACTCAAGTGATCCACTTATGTTGACAAACGGTATGTGAAACAGGAAATGTAACTGTAGGGAAGAAGCACCCAGAGTTGTTCCTCTTGTCCCCCAACACAGGGCACCTGGACATGGTGCGCTTCCTGTTAGATGCTGGGGCTGACCAGGAGCACAAGACCGACGAGATGCACACAGCACTCATGGAGGCTTGTATGGTGAGACAGACCGACAGACAGACACACAGACAGACAGACAACACTATTAAATTGAAGGTGCAGTATGACTGACGATGACCTCTGCCCCCTCTTCAGGACGGGCATGTGGAGGTGGCGCGGCTGCTGTTGGACAGCGGGGCGCAGGTCAACATGCCCGCTGACTCTTTCGAGTCTCCGCTGACGCTGGCGGCCTGTGGGGGCCATGTAGAGCTGGCTGCCCTGCTGATGGAGAGGGGCGCCAACCTGGAGGAAGTCAACGACGAGGGATACACTCCACTCATGGAAGCTGCACGAGAGGGTCACGAGGAGATGGTGGCACTGCTTTTGGCACAAGGTATGTCCTTCTGTTGCTCTCTGGTTTGAATGAAACTAGTGCTTCTAGTAGATAGGTTTTCCCTACTATATTGACCCTCCAGCCTTGTGTTAAGGCAAAATACAAAAGTCCTCTTTTGGAAATGTAATGAAGGAATGTAATCAAGTGATATGATAATATTCAGATACAGTTTTGAGCTCATGATCTAATTGGGTTGATGCAAAAGGAACAAGATGGCTTTTACAAAACAAATTGAAATACCTTTTCTGGGGTCAATATCCAATGGTGGGAATAGGTTAGTACTCTTTTAAAAGTGTGTTCCCAGCTGAACCGTCTTGAATCCTCCCACTGTTGTCTGTGTGGTCTGCAGGTGCCAACATCAACGCTCAGACTGAGGAGACCCAGGAGACGGCCCTGACGCTGGCCTGCTGCGGGGGCTTCCTGGAGGTGGCTGACTTCCTCATCAAGGCCGGGGCTGACATCGAGCTGGGCTGCTCCACGCCTCTCATGGAGGCTGCACAGGAGGGACACCTGGAGCTGGTCAAATACCTGCTGGCTGCAGGTGAGCAGAACCTCTCCCCACTGGACAAGCCTCTCTGTTTGGCTCTCTCAAAACAAACTCTACCAACATCTATTTGAGATTCTTTCATCCTCAATTCATACATTATTGAAATTGACTTGGCTATTCCCAAAACCCACATTTCTTGTACAGTTTTTTCTTTGTTATCCTGATCACAACCCTCTGAGGTGTAATTTGACACCTGTGCTCTTGTTCCTCAGGAGCCAATGTCCACGCCACAACGGCGACGGGAGACACGGCGCTGACGTACGCCTGCGAGAACGGACACACGGACGTGGCGGACGTGCTGCTGCAGACGGGGGCTGACCTGGTGAGACCCTCACCCTCTGGAAACACAGTTCATGTTGATGCGCACAGCCTTTTTCTGTAGGGGTTGTTCACACGTTTGCATAAGTGTGGGTAAGCGTCCCGAATCGCACCCTATTCCCTATATATAGTGCACTACTTTCGACTGGCGCCCATATGGCTCTGATCAAAAGTAGTGCACTATATAGGGTGCCATTCAGGACGCTGTCTCTCTGTGTGTTGTTAAGATGCTGGAGACATTGCTGTTTGAATAGGCTCTCGGTTTCTGTGTGTAAACTTGACACGATCCTGTCTCTGTCTTACAGGAACACGAGTCGGAGGGGGGCAGGACCCCTCTAATGAAAGCAGTCAGAGCAGGACACCTGTGTACTGTACAGTTCCTAATCAGCAAAGGTGTGCTTCTGCTCCCTCCCTGTGTAGCAACACCACACACAACCACACACCAGACATCTGACGCATTGTAACTTGAGCCACTGACACATTGTAACTTGAGCCACTGACACATTGTAACTTGAGCCACAGACCATTGCTCATCAGATAAAGCCTCATTGATACAGTAGAGTATATTAACATCATAGGGTTGCTATTGTTTTCATGTGGCCTCAGATTGACCCTGTCCTTTGTGTCTCTCCCTCCACCAGGTGCTAATGTGAACAGGGCGACGGCCAACAACGATCACACAGTGGTGTCTCTGGCCTGCGCTGGGGGCCACCTGGCTGTGGTGGAGCTACTGCTGGCCCACGGGGCTGACCCCACACACAGGCTGAAGGTGAGATCACTTTTCCCAAGCTCCTGGGCACAACGGTCTCAGGAGTGATGTAAAGAATGCCACACTGCAAGCATTCTAATGGACTCCTGTAAACACAAACCTTTCTGTAACTCCTGTAAACACAAACCTTTCTGTAACTCCTGTAAACACAAACATTTCTGTAACTCCTGTAAACACAGAACTGTCTTTGTTCCTCTTTTTTTAATTATGTCTTGATAAAATGTAATTTCCCAAGAACCTGATGCTAACGGTGACCTGTGTGTGTTGTGTCAATCTCTCACCTAGGATGGCTCCACCATGCTGATTGAAGCTGCTAAGGGCGGTCACACCATCGTGGTGTCCTACCTCCTCGACTACCCCAACAACATCCTGTCGGTCCCCGCGCCAGACCTGTCTCAGCTCACACCCCCCTCCCATGACACATCTCCGGTAGGGACTTCTACAAACATGTTTGTTTATTTGTCTGGAAGACGTTGTATTGATAACAGTTTAGACTTTTATACGTTGATTCCAAATATTTATATCAAATATATACTTTTCTAATATCTCTTTACATCTTACCTAACCCAAACAGGCTCCACGAGTTCCATTCCAAGCCCTGGCCATGGTGGTGCCGCCTCAAGAGCCAGACAGGGTCCCCTCCAACATCACAACGCCTCCACCCATCATCACAAAAGGTCAGATCATACCACATTAACACTAAATACATGTCTAACTTTGTCCCCGGCCAAGAAGAACACTAGACAGCGGTTGACTTCACAAGGAATCAAAGCGTTACAGGTAATGATGACTGTAATATTGTATGGTACAACCTCATAGCTAACTGGTTGTGTTGTCCTGTGTGGCTGTCTCAGGCGGTTCCAAGCAGAGGCTGAGCCTGCTACAGGGTAGCCCCGTCGCTGCAGGCGGTCCAGACGCAGACCTGCTGTCTCCCTTCCACCCGTACCAGCCGCTGGAGTGCATTGTGGAGGAGACGGAGGGCAAGCTGAACGAGCTGGGCCAGAGGATCTCAGCCATAGAGAAGGCCCAGCTGCAGTCCTTGGAGCTCATCCAGGGAGAGCCGCTCACCAAAGACAAGATCGAGGAGCTGAAGAAGAGCCGCGAGGAGCAGGTGCAGAAGAAGAAGAAGATCCTCAAGGAGCTGCAGAAGGTGGAGCGCCAGCTGCAGCTCAAGACGCAGCAGCAGTTCACCAAGGAGTACATGGAGGCCAAAGGCCTGAAGGACGACCCGGGGCAGCTTGGCCAGGCGGCAGGGGTGGAGCAGCCCGGCACCCCCCTGCCCCTGCAGGCTGCAGAGCCGGGCTCCGACACCGAGGGGGACGGGGAGGGCATCCACCACCAAGATGGACAGCCCCACCCCGCCGCCGAGGAACAGGAGGAGGAGGAAGAGGATAACGATGATGAGGAGGAGGAGGAGGAGGAGGACTACGCCAAGCTACCCCAGGTGGACACCATCCTGTATAGACAGGCCCAGCAACCCCCTCCACCCCCTCCTCCTCACACCCAGGCCCTGCAGAGACCTCCTCCTCCTCACACCCAGGCCCTGCAGAGACCTCCTCCTCCTCACACCCAGACCCTGCAGAGACCTCCTCCTCCTCACACCCAGGCCCTGCAGAGTCCCCCTCCACCCCTCCTGCAGGCCAGCTTCTTACCCACCCATCTCCTGGCCACCCAGCAGTCCACAGACTTCAGTACGGCAGACTACCCCGACAGCTCCAGCCCTGACCTTGAGAGGGGGATGGTGAGCCAGCAGCAGATGTTGGGGCAGCAGTTGACAGACCTGGGACCGGGCCTTCTCACCCAGGCCCCCGACGCACTCATGGTGGCCACCCCAGCACAGACCCTCACAGATACGCTGGACGACATCATGGCAGGTGTGTTCATAAACACGGTCCTCTCTTCGCTTAGTGCTCTCAGTCCAGGTCTCTTTTGACATTTTTATTTTTAACTCCACTAACCTGGTTAAAAAAAAAAAAAAAACATTAATGAATGCTTGATCCCTCATCCTTTTCCTTATTACTGATCTTGGTTTCAGTATGTTTTCAACAGAATTTTTCAAATGGTTTTAATCCATGTTAAATTCCAATGTGATGTAGTTATATTTTGAAGGTTGGCTAACCGCTCTCCTTCCCTCTCCCCCTGTGACCGCAGCGGTGAGCAGCAGAGTGCCCATGTTGAACACTACAACCTCGCCCACAGCACAGACGCCCATCCATGCTGTGTCCCCACACTCCCTGCTCCCCCTCTACCCCTCCGTGGACATCGACGCACACGTACGTCACACCACATATCTAACAATACACAATAATAACACACAATAGTTGAGGTAACGATAGTAATACGTGTTGCTTCTGGTCAGGAGAATAACACCTGACTGTATCTCTTGTCAGACGGAGAGTAATCACGACACCGCTCTGACACTGGCCTGTGCGGGCGGTCACGAGGAACTGGTGTCGGTGCTCGTCGCCCGCGGGGCCAACATCGAGCATCGGGATAAGAAAGGTAGAAACTCCATACTTGTGTCTTTTCTATGTTTGTGGTATATACAGTGGGGAGAACAAGTATTTGATACACTGCCGATTTTGCAGGTTTTCCTACTTACAAAGCATGTAGAGGTCTGTAATTTTTATCATAGGTACACTTCAACTGTGAGAGACGGAATCTAAAACAAAAATCCAGAAAATCACATTGTATGATTTTTAAGTAATTAATTTGCTTTTTATTGCATGACATAAGTATTTGATACATCAGAAAAGCAGAACTTAATATTTGGTACAGAAACCTTTGTTTGCAATTACAGAGATCATACGTTTCCTGTAGGTCTTGACCAGGTTTGCACACACTGCAGCAGGGATTTTGGCCCACTCCTCCATACAGACCTTCTCCAGATCCTTCAGGTTTCGGGACTGTCGCTGGGCAATACGGACTTTCAGCTCCCTCCAAAGATTTTCTATTGGGTTCAGGTCTGGAGACTGGCTAGGCCACTCCAGGACCTTGAGATGCTTCTTACGGAGCCACTCCTTAGTTGCCCTGGCTGTGTGTTTCGGGTCGTTGTCATGCTGGAAGACCCAGCCACGACCCATCTTCAATGCTCTTACTGAGGGAAGGAGATTGTTGGCCAAGATCTCGCGATACATGGCCCCATCCATCCTCCCCTTAATACGGTGCAGTCGTCCTGTCCCCTTTGCAGAAAAGCATCCCCAAAGAATGATGTTTCCACCTCCATGCTTCACGGTTGGGATGGTGTTCTTGGGGTTGTACTCATCCTTCTTCCTCCAAACACGGCGAGTGGAGTTTAGACCAAAAAGCTATATTTTTGTCTCATCAGACCACATGACCTTCTCCCATTCCTCCTCTGGATCATCCAGATGGTCATTGGCAAACTTCAGACGGACCTTGCGTGCGCTGCAGGATTTTAATCCATGACGGCGTAGTGTGTTACTAATGGTTTTCTTTGAGACTGTGGTCCCAGCTCTCTTCAGGTCATTGACCAGGTCCTGCCGTGTAGTTCTGGGCTGATCCCTCACCTTCCTCATGATCATTGATGACCCACGAGGTGAGATCTTGCATGGAGCCCCAGACCGAGGGTGATTGACCGTCATCTTGAACTTCTTCCATTTTCTAATAATTGCGGCAACAGTTGTTGCCTTCTCACCAAGCTGCTTGCCTATTGTCCTGTAGCCCATCACAGCCTTGTGCAGGTCTACAATTTTATCCCTGATGTCCTTACACAGCTCTCTGGTCTTGGACATTGTGGAGAGGTTGGAGTCTGTTTGATTGAGTGTGTGGACAGGTGTCTTTTATACAGGTAACGAGTTCAAACAGGTGCCGTTAATACAGGTAATGAGTGGAGAACAGGAGGGCTTCTTAAAGAAAAACGAACAGGTCTGTGAGAGCCGGAATTCTTACTGGTTGGTAGGTGATCAAATACTTATGTCATGCAATAAAATGCAAATTAATTACTTAAAAATCATACAATGTGATTTTCTGGATTTTTGTTTTAGATTCCGTCTCTCACAGTTGAAGTGTACCTATGATAAAAAGTACAGACCTCTACATGCTTTGTAAGTAGGAAAACCTGCAAAATCGGCAGTGTATCAAATACTTGTTCTCCCCACTGTATATAAACACGACTAATCTAACTAGTCAGCTTCCAACAGACTCACACTTCTACATGCAAATTATCAAGTTCCCTGAAAATGGACTTATATATATATATATATATATATATATATATATTTTTAAATATATATATATATTTTTTTATAAAATATTTAAAATATATATATATTTTTAAAAAAAAATATATATATATTTATTTAAAAAAAAATATATATAAGTCAATTTTCAGGGAACTTGATAATTTGCATGTAGAAGTGTGAGTCTGTTGTTGGAAGCTGACTAGTTAGATTAGTAGTTTTAGGGATGGGCGTTTGACATTTTTGGACTGTGTTTGTACTCGCTTGATCTATTTTCGAGTACTTGAATGAAAAATTTAATTGGGACATGAGGCGCTAGAAAGAAATATATGTGCACATTTATCTATAGGGCTATGCCAACAGTGTGCGACAATGCCTCATTTATCATAACCATTACAGATAACAAATCCTAATTGCAAAATATTCCATACACAGTGCATTCGGAAAGTATTCAGACCCCTTCCCTTTTTCCAAATGTTACGTTACAGCCTTGTTCTAAAATCGATTAAATTGTTGTTTTTCCCTCATCAATCTACACACAATACCCCATAAGTGTTTGCACATTTATGTAACAGATACCTTATTTACATAAGTATTCAGACTCGAAATTGAGCTCAGGTTCATCCTGTTTCCATTGATCATCCTTGAAATGTTTTTACAACTTGATTGGAGTCCACCTGTGGTAAATTCAATTGATTGGACATGATTTGGAAAGGCACACACCTGTCTATATAAGGTCCCCGTGTAGCTCAGTTGGTAGAGCATGGCGCTTGCAACGCCAGGGTTGTGGGTTCGTTTCCCACGAGGGGCCAGTATGAAAAAAAACAAAAATAAGAAAAAAAAATATGAATGCACTCACTAAGTCGCTCTGGATAAGAGCGTCTGCTAAATGACTAAAATGTAAATGTCCCACAGTTGACAGTGCATGTCAGAGCAAAAACCAAGCCATGAGGTCGAAGGAATTGTCCGTAGAGCTCCGAGACAGGGTTGTGTTGAGGCACAGATCTGGGGAAGGGGTACCAAAAAATGTCTGCAGCATTGAAGGTCCCCAAGAACACAGTGGCCTCCATCATTCTGAAATGGAAGAAGTTTGGAACCACCAAGACTCTTCCCAGAGCTGGCTGCCCGGCAGGAGTGGCTTCGGGACAAGTCTCTGAATGTCCTTGAGTGGCCCAGCCAGAGCCTTCTTAAAAGTTAATTTGGGAAATGTCTTTCCTTCTTAATGTGTTTGAGCCAATCAGTTGTGTTGTGACAAGGTGGGGGGGGGGGGTAGACAGAATATAGCCCTATTTGGTAAAAGACCAAGTCCATAATAGTCCAATTTGTAAGTCGCTCTGGATAAGAGCGTCTGCTAAATTACGTAAATGTAAAATAATATGGCAAGAACAGCTCAAATAAGCAAAGAAACGACAGTCCATCATTACTTTAAGACATGAAGATCAGTCAATACAGAAAATGTCAAGAACTTTGAAAGTTTCTTCCTGTGCAGTCGCAAAAACCATCAAGCGCTATGATGAAACTGGCTCTCATGAAGAGCACAACAGGAATGGAAGACCCAGAGTTACCTCTGCTGCAGAGGATACATTCATTAGAGTTACCAGCCTCAGAAATTGCAGGCCAAATAAATGCTTCACAGAGTTCAAGTAACAGATGCATCTCAACATCAACTGTTCAGAGGAGACTTCTTGAATCAGGCCTTCATGGTCGAATTGCTGCAAAGAAACCACTACTAAAGGACACCAATAAGAAGAGACTTGCTTGGGCCAAGAACACGAGCAATGGACATTAGACCGGTGGAAATCTGTCCTTTGGTCTGATGAGTCCAAATTTGAGATTTTTGGTTCCAACTGCCGTGTCTTTGTGAGACGCAGAGAAGGTGAACGGATGATCTCTGCATGTGTGGTTCCCACCGTGAAGCATGGAGGAGGTGTGGGGGTGCTTTGCTGGTGACACTGTCTGTGATTTTATTTAGAATTCAAAGCACACTTAACCAGCATAGCTACCACAGCATTCTGCAGCGATACGCCATCCCATCTGGTTTGCGCTTAGTGGGACTATCATTTGTTTTTCAACAGAACAATGACCCAACACACCTCCAGGCTGTGTAAGGGCTATTTTACCAAGAAGGAGAGCGATGGAGTGCTGCATCAGATGACCTGGCCTCCACAATCACCCGACCTCAACCCAATTGAATGGTTTGGGATGAGTTGGACCGCAGAGTGAAGGAAAAGCAGCCAACAAGTGCTCAGCATATGTGGGAACTCCTTCACTTTTTTGGTTACTACATGATTCCAAAAGTGTTATTTCATAGTTTTGATGTCTTCACTATTATTCTACAATGTAGGAAAAAGTAAAAATAAAGAAAAATCCTTGAATGAGTAGGTGTCCAAACTTTTCACTGGTAGGTAGGTATGTATGTATGTATGTATGTATGTATGTATGTATGTATGTATGTATGTATGTATGTATGTATGTATGTATGTATGTATGTATGTATGTATGTATGTATGTATGTATGTATGTATGTATGTATGTATGTATGTATGTATGTATGTATGTATGTATGTATGTATGTATGTATGTATGTATGTATGTATGTATGTATGTATGTATGTATGTATGTATGTATGTATGTATGTATGTATGTATGTATGTATGTATGTATGTATGTATGTATGTATGTATGTATGTATGTATGTATGTATGTATGTATGTATGTATGTATGTATGTATGTATGTATGTATGTATGTATGTATGTATGTATGTATGTATGTATGTATGTATGTATGTATGTATGTATGTATGTATGTATGTATGTATGTATGTATGTATGTATGTATGTATGTATGTATGTATGTATGTATGTATGTATGTATGTATGTATGTATGTATGTATGTATGTATGTATGTATGTATGTATGTATGTATGTATGTATGTATGTATGTATGTATGTATGTATGTATGTATGTATGTATGTATGTATGTATGTATGTATGTATGTATGTATGTATGTATGTATGTATGTATGTATGTATGTATGTATGTATGTATGTATGTATGTATGTATGTATGTATATACAAGCTCCATTTAAGATTCATTTATTGAAAACTGTGATATCAGCTGGATATATTATATCGTGGAACACAATCTTCAAAATGGCAGTAACCTCAGCGGTGGCGCTTGCATAGAAGCCTATGGCTTTGCAATGGCATAGCCTGGTTTAGTTAATTTAGCAGACAAGACGTTCTTATTTCCCGAGTCCTTATCACAGTCAAGACACATATTTTATAGTAATTTAAAAAAACATGCAATATGACTGAATAAAATATATTTTTCAGAATGAAAAAAGTTTCCACTGTGAGGTGATGCGCATCTCACGTCTGGTACAGTTATTCTCGGTGATCATTTGAAACGGGGCTCAATTTGGCGAGTTGAAAGAGAACAACAATTTCTGGGTTACTAAACAATCTATCTTTTTGATATACAGACGTTCGATTTGAGTTTATTTATGCCTTTTTCTTTGGAATTTTCTAAATGGATTAACAATTCCACATTGCATTATGATGAATTACGGCCACGACATTTAGTTTGGGGAGTAGGCTTAATGATTCTGCTGAAAATACGCTCTTTGTCTTTATCAAACTAATGTTTTTGCGTATTTTCAGTGTGGAACATGTATGTTTAAGGGGGTTATAGCCTAGGTCAGGGTTATTCAACTGAACAATTAATAAAAGATCTGCAACAAAAAAAATCCCAGCCAAAATCCGACGTTCAATGCCAAAGGTACAAGCACTATGGTGGTTTTAGATTCTTTGTTCTTCACATTCATTTGGCTCTAGTGTTTGAAACGGTTTAGCTACCAAATAGTATGACCCCATTACTGAAGGCTACTACTCTCAGCAACACGTACTTGCCTTCTGTTTCCTTCTGATGCTCACCAGGACTCGTTGGACGGGAATGTGACAGAAAACATCACCTAATGACTGAGGGAAATGAATTCAAATCATACTTCCTGATTTGACATATCTTTTATTTATTTTGATGCTTAGTTTTCAGATTTTAAAATGACCTAATTACTTTTTAAGAAGCTTTTAATAGTTGTTTAAATATATGCTAAATAAGGCCTTTTTCCTTTTCAATTATCAAATTTTTTGGTTGCACCTCGTCTCGCGTTGGTTGAGCGTCCTCCATTTATTTCTGAATTACTTTTAGCAGCATTTAATTTTAAGAAAAGTGCTTTATTGGTGTGTGTTGCTTTTTTTATACAGTTCTTCTGAAGAATAATTGCATGTGGAAAATGTCTGGCTAACCAAATCAAAATAGCAAAGGAAAACAGACAGGACACAATTATTCCAAAACTGGGGGGTTTAGGGAGAACAACTGTGTGATGCTTGGCTTGGTTAGATTTTTTTGTTGTGCCCCGCAAATGCACATGTACAAATGGAACACTAGAGTCAAAGCAAATGTGATGTTGTCTTCAAGACAAAAATAATAATAATTCAGACATTTTACTCGCCCGTTCAGGCAGCCACAAAGCACATTCCACCAAATAGTTTTACAGTATTTGAAAAAAAGATTGTTCTCTGTTTTAAAGATTGACCTTTTTGATGTCTGTTCGAGTACTCATACCCATCCCTAGTATGTTGGAGAGTAATCTAAATGTCTGTAACAGTCTGTCCCTCCGTCTGTCTCCAGGTTTCACTCCTCTGATCCTGGCTGCTACAGCGGGTCATGTTGGCGTGGTGGAGATCCTGCTGGATAAAGGAGGGGACATCGAAGCCCAGTCTGAGAGAACCAAAGACACTCCTCTCTCCCTGGCCTGCTCTGGAGGAAGACAAGAGGTGCTGCTCTGTTTGTCAAGTTTTTTTATGTTTTGTGTGGACGACAGGACGAAGCAGTGGCGTAAAGCGAGACGTTTTTGGTTAACCGCTTCCGCCACGTCGCACTCTCACCGCAGCACTCTCACCGCAGCTTCCCCAGGGGTCCGAACACCAGCGTGCATGCAATTGCAAACACATACGCGGAGAAACAGCTCTTCACTAATTTATTGCGTTAAACACACAGAAGGCTATATGAAGGCTAGGCCTAACGCGTAACACAGGTCTAATATCACAATTCTAATCAATATAATTTGTAAATTAGATTTAGCTACAATATCAGACATCGTAAGTAGATGGAGCCCAGGAACCTCCACATGTGGATCGCTATTTCTCAAAAAAATTGTGGTATTTCTAACAGCGTCTACTGCCCTCTTTCTGGATTTAGTAGGCAAATGTAATATTATTTCACACCTTTATCGCTTTGTCTAGAAAAAACTATCTGAGCTGCATGCGATTAAACAAGTCATAGGAAGCATATGCTCCATTCGTTACCTTCCTTGTAGACAGAATAAAACAGGATTGGGCGGATCACTTTTAAAATGTAATCCGTAAGCCAACTAATACATTTATTAATACATTAATAACGTGCACATATTCAATCGACTATAGAAGAAACAAGGAAACTGAATGAAAAGTTATTTCAACCTGGTAATAATTAATTTTCTTTCAGTTTGCTCTAGAATCTAATTATCAACAAAATAAAACTAGGCCTAGGATATTTCAATATGTTGGATAGGAATTGGCTTTAGCAAGGCGCTGTGCAGATTCATTCATTTTCAACACGTTGAATAATTATTAGAGATTCTGCACAGCGGCTTGTTCTGGTCAATCCCCCCCGAACATGCTGTTTGTCAGCAGCACACCGAATCTCTCCATCGATTGGAGGAGTTGTGCTACTAGTCATCTGTAGCCTATCAATAGGCTGTATCAAGTCTGTAGCCTATCAATAGGCTGTATCAAGTCTTCAGCCTATCAATAGGCTGTATCAAGTCTTCAGCCTATCAATAGGCTGTATCAAGTCTTCAGCCTATCAATAGGCTGTATCAAGTCTTCAGCCTATCAATAGGCTGTATCAAGTCTGTAGCCTATCAATAGGCTGTATCAAGTCTGTAGCCTATCAATAGGCTGTATCAAGTCTGTAGCCTATCAATAGGCTGTATCAAGTCTTCAGCCTATCAATAGGCTGTATCAAGTCTGTAGCCTATCAATAGGCTGTATCAAGTCTTCAGCCTATCAATAGGCTGTATCAAGTCTTCAGCCTATCAATAGGCTGTATCAAGTCTTCCGCCTATCAATAGGCTACCAGTTGCATGTTTTCGATATGAAAAGGAGACGGAAATGTTACTGACCTGCACAGGTAGGAAAGTGTGGAGATGACTGTGTGCTGATTGGCCAGTAGGATAGGTATGAATGTTCTGAAAGCCTAATTCTAATCAATCATCTGAATACAGTAAGAGCCCCCATCGAGACCTGATGGGTGATCAGCGGGACAACAGTCTTGCTGAGTCTGAGGTGGTACCGCTAAACGCCAGTGAAGATGGTTATGTTCCAAATTGGATCCAATATCCCTAAATTGATGTTGATCATCTGCTATTGTCTACATCATTTACAGCAAGTTCTAGTAAGATTTAACAGAGAAAGCATCAAGGTTAATGAGTTTGTTTTCTGTTTCTGTGTGTCAGATTGGACACTGAGTCTACTGTGCAATTGTGTAGGATAACTAACCGGTGCCCCCGCACATTGACTCTGTACCGGTACCCCCTGTATATAGCCTCCCTACTGTTATTTTATTTTACTGCTGCTCTTTAATTATTTTGTATTTTTTACTTATCGGTTTTTTACTTAACACTTTTTTTCACTTTAAGGTCTACACATGTTGTATTCGGCGCATGTGGCAAATAAAATGTGATTTGATAGGCTGTTACGCAACACCCAACGTTATTTTCCTTTCTATTAATAAAATGATCTGGTGATCCAGAGGATACTTCACAAGGGATTTATTTTTCCCAAACTGCCCCCTCTTTAATTCTTTATTTTTATTTTTTGTTGAATTGTGTCTTTTGACAGAAACCTGGAGGTGTTTTTATAGTAGGCGTGAAGATATTTCAACACCATGTCTAGATAATAAAAAGCTCCACTGAGAACTCGTGCTTGGCCCGCAAACGTATAGGTGTCCCGTAAATATTTAAATTGATGTGTGATCATAATCATTATTTAGCGATCCACGGTAGACGTCCCACCTAATGAAATTACATTTATCAAATCAGTTCTTGTTTTCTTGCTCAAACTGCGAGCAGCACCTGTCGAACTCTGTGATGTCTCGGAAAACACAGGGATGTCATTACGCACGGGACTAGTAGTCTCAGAGTACCTTGGAGTTTGCCAAAAAACAGTAGGTTATTCTGCCTGGAATTAACATGGCAGATTCTTGAGAGCCCAGTAATAGATTGACTGCAGTCCCTTTATTCAATCATTGGCTATTGTAACTGTGTGTCTCTAAAATCACAATGTTTCCATTTCTATAGTAATGTTAGTCTTTAAAAGATATTGAAGCCACTGAATTATAGCCTTTTACTAGATCTGAATATTTCAGAATGAACTGTATAACTGATCACATTTCTGTGACAATATTCTGCCCACATCGTCTGTTTTTATGTGGTGTGTGTGTATATAAGTGTCTTAATGTGTTTGGACCCCAGGAAGAGTAGCTGCTGCCTTGGCAGGAACTAATGGGGATCCATAATAAACCCCAGGAAGAGTAGCTGCTGCCTTGGCAGGAACTAATGGGGATCCATAATAAACCCCAGGAAGAGTAGCTGCTGCCTTGGCAGGAACTAATGGGGATCCATAATAAACCCCAGGAAGAGTAGCTGCTGCCTTGGCAGGAACTAATGGGGATCCATAATAAACCCCAGGAAGAGTAGCTGCTGCCTTGGCAGGAACTAATGGGGATCCCTAAATAAAATACAAATACAAATATGAATACTTATTTTAGGCTGTAGCCTAAAAAACAGCTATACGTGATTTAATGAAAAGCAGCGAATATACACAACATTGTTTCACGTTCTTTTAATAACAGACTCATAAACACAAACACAAACACGCAGTAGGCTACGGTTCGCGTCACAGCTGTTTCCGCCCAGGGAAACTCGCGCGTATTGTAGCCTAGAGTGTGTGGAGGTCTCTGTTGTACCCTCGCTGACACGTTTTGCTCGTCATAAAGGCTCGTAGAGTAGCTGCTGCTGCATAGCGACAGCTAATGGGGATCCTAATAAAAACAGCTAAATAACCACATGGAGAAATAACAGGAGGCAGAACAACCAGACAGACACCAACTCGCTGTCTGGACCAGCTGCATACATTTAGATAAACAATATAGTGTTCTGTGGATTGACTAACCTGTGGTCCATTCCCTCCCAGGTCGTGGAGCTGTTGCTGCTGCGTGGTGCCAACAAGGAGCACCGTAACGTTTCGGACTACACTCCTCTCAGCCTGGCCGCCTCGGGGGGCTTCGTCAACATCATCAAGATCCTCCTCAACGCTGGAGCTGAAATCAACTCCAGGTATCCACAACCAGCTCTCCCTGCCACAGTTTGTGCAGGCTGTACCTCTGCCTCTGGCCCAATCTTAACAGTTTGTAGAATCATCCCCTCTCCCTGTCTGTTTCCCTGTCTGTTTCCCTCTCCCTGTGTGTGTCTGTTTCCCTCTCCCTGTGTGTGTCTGTTTCCCTCTCCCTGTGTGTGTCTGTTTCCCTCTCCCTGTGTGTGTCTGTTTCCCTCTCCCTGTGTGTGTCTGTTTCCCTCTCCCTGTGTGTGTCTGTTTCCCTCTCCCTGTGTGTGTCTGTTTCCCTCTCCCTGTGTGTGTCTGTTTCCCTCTCCCTGTGTGTGTCTGTTTCCCTCTCCCTGTGTGTGTCTGTTTCCCTCTCCCTGTGTGTGTCTGTTTCCCTCTCCCTGTCTGTTTCCCTCTCCCTGTGTGTGTCTGTTTCCCTCTCCCTGTGTGTGTCTGTTTCCCTCTCCCTGTGTGTGTCTGTTTCCCTCTCCCTGTGTGTGTCTGTTTCCCTCTCCCTGTGTGTGTCTGTTTCCCTCTCCCTGTGTGTGTCTGTTTCCCTCTCCCTGTGTGTGTCTGTTTCCCTCTCCCTGTGTGTGTCTGTTTCCCTCTCCCTGTGTGTGTCTGTTTCCCTCTCCCTGTGTGTGTCTGTTTCCCTCTCCCTGTGTGTGTCTGTTTCCCTCTCCCTGTGTGTGTCTGTTTCCCTCAGGACTGGGAGTAAGCTGGGTATCTCTCCTCTGATGCTGGCTGCCATGAACGGTCACGTCCCTGCAGTCAAGCTGCTGCTGGACATGGGCTCAGACATCAACGCTCAGATCGAGACTAACCGCAACACGGCGCTGACCCTGGCCTGCTTCCAGGGACGGGCGGAGGTGGTCAGTCTGCTGCTGGACCGCAAGGCCAACGTGGAGCACCGCGCCAAGGTGGGAGTGGCTAGTACAGACTGAGCCTGACATGTCATCATTGTTATCTGGGCTCGCGTCAAAGACATTAGGAATGAGGTTTTGGTGTTAGACAGTGTTGTCTGTGTGGTGCAGTGTCACTGACCCATTATACGTTCTCTCTCAGACTGGGCTGACCCCCCTCATGGAGGCCGCATCGGGTGGCTATGCTGAGGTGGGGCGGGTGCTGCTGGATAAGAGCGCTGACGTCAACACCCCACCTGTCCCCTCCTCCCGAGACACCGCGCTCACCATCGCTGCAGACAAGGGCCACTACAAGTTCTGTGAGCTCCTAATCAACCGGTAATAACTGTTCATCTTTTACGTACAATATGACAGTGAGGTCATTTCAGTCAGAATATCATTCCTTTTCTAGTCTCTCTTCCTCTACTCAGACTGTTGTCGTCCTCCTCAGAGGTGCTCACATCGACGTGCGCAACAAGAAGGGGAACACGCCCCTGTGGCTGGCGGCCAACGGCGGACATTTTGACGTGGTGCAGCTGCTGGTGCAGGCCGGGGCCGACGTCGACGCAGCAGACAACCGCAAGATCACGCCACTCATGGCTGCCTTCCGCAAGGTGGTACCCCCCCCCCCCCCCCCCCCCCCCCACACACACACACACATATTAAATAGTGGAGGCTGCTGAGGGGAGGGACGGCTCATAATAATGGCTGGAACGGAGCGAATGGAATGGCATCAAACACCTGGAAACCATGGAAACCATGTGTTTGTTGTATCTGATGCCATTCCACCTATTCCGCTCCAGCCATTACCACGAGCCCGTCCTCCCTAATTAAGGTGCCACCAACCTCCTGTGGTATGGAACTAAACTGTGATAAAACATTAGTGTGATTTCTCTGATACTGACACACGGTTGAATATCTCATATATGACCTCTGACACTCTAGGACATGCTCCCCTTTCATTTCCTGTTCTTAGCTAATGACCCTGGTGGTGCGTAAATGGAAGTGTGTGTGTGTGTGTGTGTGTGTAATAATAATCCCAGGAGGCTAACCTCTGACCTCTGTCTCACAGGGCCATGTGAAGGTGGTGCAGTACCTGGTGAAGGAGGTCAACCAGTTCCCCTCGGACATCGAGTGCATGAGATACATCGCCACCATCGCAGACAAGGTGAGCCAAGACAGCCAAGACCAAGACACATTCATGAAAAATGACAAAGGGTAAACATTTTTGTGCTCTGAAAGGAAGTGCGGGTCCAACGGTAAAGCTTGTCTCATACTCCTTCTCCTAGGACCTGCTGAAGAAATGTCACCAGTGCATGGAGACCATTGTCAAAGCCAAAGACCAGCAGGCAGCAGAGGCCAACAAGAATGCCAGCATTCTGCTGAAGGAGCTGGACTTGGAGAAGGTAAATGACCTTTCTGTCCAACACAACCTTCTGCTCCTCATTGATTTGTATGGATTTACAGCTCTCTGTAGATAGTGTGTGCATCCCAAATGGAATCCTATTCCCATAGGGCTCTAGTCAAAAAGGTAGTGCACTGTATAGGGAATATGGTGCCATTTGGGAAGCATCCTCTGTGTTGTAATCATCCGGGTTTTTTTTTCTTGGGGTGTGTACAGTCCAGGGAGGAGAGTAAGAAGCAAGCCCTGGCAGCGAAGCGTGAGAAGCGTAAGGAGAAACGCAAGAAGAAGAAGGAAGAGCAGAAGAGGAAGCTGGAGGAGGAGGAGGAGGAGGAGGAGGAAGAGGAGGAGGAAGAAGAGGAGGAGGCGGCCAAAGTAAAAGAGGAGGAGTTAGAGGACCAGGACTCCTCTGAAGGTAACCACCTTTTTAATAGTTCTACCTACACAGCCTCTAATAGCCAAACCCAGCACCTGAAATCAGCGTGGTTTTACTCTTGAAGATGACCTTTTTCCTAGATAAACTGTCAGTCTGTCTGCGTGAATGAAAGGATATTCAAGTCACAATTAATGTAGTAATTCTTTACAGATTGTTTTATGTAACTTAACTGAAAGAAGAATGACGTGCTCATCTAAATTTCAACTGAGACAAAAGCCATCCGACATATTTCTATTGTGCTTTTGGTTGTTTCGGTGGTACAGTGGTAAAATAAGGGTGAATAAACTTGTCTGTCCTTGTCTCGCGCTCTGTTTAGACGGTGATGTCCCCATTGGCCCGCCCAGCGCTACCACCACCACCACCATCGGCATCTCTGCCACCTCCGCCACCTTCACCAACGCCTTCGTCAAGAAACGAGCCAACATGGCGACCACGCCCAGCATCAACTGCAAGAACAAGAAGAACAAGACCACGGAGCCCATCATCCTACTGGACCCACAGGTGGCGCTGGCCCAGCAGAAGACTGACAAAAACAAGATCCATGGGGGGGAGCCCAGAGGCGGCGGGGTCCCCGGTGGTAGCGACTCAGACAACCTGGACAGCACCGACTGCAACAGCGAGAGCAGCAGCAGCGGAGGAAAGAGTCAGGAGCTCAACTACCTACCCTCTTCCTCATCCTCCTCTTCGTCGTCTGCTCCCTCGGGGGTGAGCCAGCAGCCTCAGCCGGTCCCTGAGAAGAGGCACAGCTCCCGAGACCAGAAGGTCACAGTCTCCAAACCACACCAGAAGTAAGGGGCCCAGGTCTTAATGCTGAATAGCTTTGCGTCCAAACTGGGATTTCCTGAAAGTAGAAACATGTATATCTTTGTTTTCTCTGGGTTCAGTGTAGAAAGTAGAACAAAACATAACCGGATTGTTCCATCTGAATTGTCTACAGTACACCGCAGGGCTCAATAACCTCTGTTTTCTTTCTTCTCAGAATCCATGACTGCATCAACGTCCTGACAGCCAGCTCCCTTCCCCCATCCTTCAGAACCATTTCACTGCCGGTCACCTTGCCCAGCAGCAAGACGAACCTCACCAGCCCGAAGAGGGGCCAGAAGAGGGAAGAAGGTTGGAAGGAGGTGGTGCGGAGGTGGGTTGGCTCAAAAAAATGTGCCTCGAATCAAACAATGGCTACTGTAGTTACTGTTACCTTACATTTACTGTGACCTTTAACCATAAAGAAAGCAGTAGGGGTACAGCTTCTCCCTTCCTCTAGTTTGGAATTTATAACTGTCACCTCTTGTTAACTAACAATCAACTGCCACTGGTATCTACTACATAGTCGTGTTAAGTACAGCCATATGACCCATATATTAATTGAATGGCTTGTTTGTGTTCTGTCAGGTCTAAGAAGCTATTGGTGCCTGCCTCTGTCGTGTCTCGGATCATGGGCAGAGGTGGCTGTAATATCACTGCCATTCAGGACGTGACCGGTGCGCACATCGACGTGGACAAACAGAAGGACAAGAATGGAGAAAGGATGATCACCATCAGGTAAGACCAGCCCACTGATCACCATTAGGTTAGACCAGCCCACCTATCACCATCAGGTAAGACCAGCCCACTGATCACCATCAGGTTAGACCAGCCCACTGATCACCATCAGGTTAGACCAGCCCAATGTCAGACCGTCTGTGGATATATCATATCATGTTGTAGACATTGTTACTGTCTGATACTCGCCTGCTTCTCTCCCTTTGGTCTTCAGAGGTGGCACAGAGTCGACCCGACACGCTGTTCAGCTGATCAGCTCCCTGATCCAGGACCCAGCCAAGGAGCTGGAGGACCTGATCCCCAGAAACCACATCCGCGCCCCTGGCACCAGCACCAAGATGGGCACCACCTACACCACCTCCACAGGGGCCACCAACACTACGTCGGCCGGCTCCAAGGGCCTGGCATCAGTGTTGCCGTCGTCCACTATGTCCTTCCAGACCCCCCCTGTCTCTCAGCAGGGAGGAAAGATTGGGAAGAACCTGTCTACCGGGGTGAGGCCCCCCTTCGTTTCACTGCCCCTGGCGTACGCCAACCCACACCTGGCCCTGCTGGCCGCCCAGACCATGCACCACATCCGACATCCACGCCTGCCCATGGCACAGTTCGGTGGCACCTTTTCTCCGTCGCCCAACACCTGGGGCCCATTCCCGGTGCGACCCGTCAGCCCCGGCAGCACTAACAGCTCTCCCAAGCACAACGGGAGCTCTGCCCCCCGGCCCTCGCCTGTGTCCGCTGCCCATCCGGAGTACACAGCCCCTGCCTCTACAGCAGTCCCTGCAGCCACCGCCTCGCCCCCCAGCACTGCCCCCTCCAGCACCCCCACGCCCTCCTCTGCCAGGAAGCAGCTCTTCTCTGGCGAACTAAAGACGACCAGCATGACAGCGGTCACTTCCACAGTGAGCAACGTTCTCGCCACGCAGGTGGCTCCTGCACCCCCCACCATGTCCTCTACCCCGCCCTCCCCTCGTGCGCCCAATGCCCCTCCTGCACGGCAGCTGCCCATCTCCAAGCCAGAGCCTCCTGGCGGCAACACGCCTGGTAAAGAGAAGTCCTCTCCAGATGCAGCACCTGTCCAAGGTGGGGCATCTGAAGGCTCCAGCTCCAACGGCCCCATGCACTTCACAGCTCCTCCCACGGCTCCACCATCACTGCCCTCCCAGCAGCAGCTGCCCCTCCCCTTCTCCCCCAGCACAGAGCCCAGCCTCCCGGCCGTCCAGCCCCCCTGCTCCCTCCTGCCCTCCTCTCGCTCTGCACCAGCAGGGGGCAGCACCGTCGCACACACCAGCAGCACCTTACCTCACTACGCACCGCCTGCTCCCTCACGCATGCAGCCCTCGGCCCAGGTCTACCCCGTGGCAGCTGGGGCATCTCCACAGGAGCACCAGTCTGCGTTTGTATCCCAGGAGCAACACCAGAAACAACCGCAGCAGCGTGCCAACCAAGGCATGGCACCCCCCTCCATGCAGCAGCAGATGTCCTCCAACATGGGCATGATGAATGGCTCCCAGATGCACATCCACGGGGGCAAGGCCCAGCATCTACCCCCCAACTACGGTCCCACCGCCCTCTTCAACCATTTCAGCAGCATGTTCGACAGCAACCAGGTGGGCAATAACCAGGTGTGGGGAGCATGTCACCTGCCTGCCCGGACCCCTCCGGAGCAGCCCTACATGGGAGGTATTGGACAGATGGAAAACGTGATGCCAGCTCCTGACGGCTCCAAGGCTCCAGGGTACCGCTGTAACTCCCAGAGGATTGTCACCAGTCCCATCGGTAAACAACAAGGACCATAGACTCCACCACACACACACACACACACACACACACACACACAGCAGGTAAAGACATAACCCAACTCCAAGACAATATTTTTGTTCCAGAGAAACAAAAATTCAACTGATTCCACAAAGCGGCACTAATCATGTTTAGTAGTGGTTTGTGCCTACATAATTTAAGCAGGTCAGTTGACTTCTTTTTTTCAGGCATGCATCACATGGACCCGTCGGGAAACTCCATCTCTTCGTCTGCTGCTCTGACCAGCTTCGCCACCAGTATCTCTTGCAGTCCAGTGTACCTGCAGGGTCCAGCCCCGGTGGGCACGCCCTCCTTCAGCCGCCAGCACTTCTCCCCTCACCCCTGGAGCGCCTCCACCTCCTGTAAGGGAACAGGGGGCGGGGGGACGGGGGACAGGGGACGGGGGACAGGGGGACAGGGAACAGGGGAACAGGGGACAGGGGGACAGGGGAACAGGGGACGGGGAACAGGGGACGGGGAACAGGGGGACGGGGAACAGGGGGACAGGGGACGGGGGAACGGGGAACAGGGGGACAGGGAACGGGGAACAGGGGGACAGGGGGAACGGGGGACAGGGGGACGGGGACAGGGGACGGGGGACAGGGGACGGGGGACAGGGAAGTTCATTCATAGATGTACAGTGGATCTATCCCTTTTTTTGCTAACAAAGTAGTTTCAATGTCTACTGTCACCGTGGGACAAATACAGTCGCTTGGTAAAATAATGAGTAAATTAAGCCTAATCAAAGGGTTTCATGTAATTGTTGCATAATTCTTCTTTGATAAATCCAACATTTGGAAAGTTAACAAGCCAAACCTTTGCCCCCCTCAGGTGAGTCCCCGGTGCCCTCTGTGTCCTCTCCTCTCTGTGCGTCGACGGTGACCACAGCTCTGATCCAGGCTAAGCCCAGCAGCAACAGCCAGCAGGACCGCAAGGTTCCCCCTCCCATCGGCACCGAGCGCCTGGCACGCATCCGCCAGACGGGCTCCGTCAACCACGCCATGCTCACCACCAGCTACACACCGCCTGTCGGACAGGGGGGCATCTGGTCCTTCGGAGTGGGCAGTGCTTCTGGTGAGTGTTTTGGGGAGGTGGATCGGGTTAGTGTGTAGAGGAATGGATAGTTGGACAACTGATCATCTTTTATCGTCAAGTGTTTTTAAGATGTTTATTATAAGTATATTGTCTATGTTTTGAACAAAACGATGAACTCTCACACGATCCAAAATCTCAGTCCTCCCATGCTCTTACCCTCTACCTTTAGAGGCGATGTCGGGCTGGTCTCAGCCCCTGGTGGGCGGTCACGTGATGCACCAGCAGATGCAGGAGCAGAGTGCCTTCTCCCAGCACCAGGCCATGGAGCGGGACGATACCGGCATCGTGAACCCCTCCAACACCTTCCATCAGCCCATGCCTACCAACTACATGGACTTCCCAAAGGTAACGGACAGACACTGCTAAATAGTTGATGCAATGATTTCCTGGTTGGAATGATCCAATAAAAACGATCACGAAAATGTTTTGTTTTTTTACCAGTTCTTTTTTAAATTGTCCTTTCTAGGGTTTGTCAATGTATGGCGGGCCGATCATTCCTCCCCACCCTCCTATGGGAGAGGCCCCTGGGGGCCCAATGTACAACGGGCTCCATAGCGCTGACCCTGCCTGGAACCCCATCATGAAGGTAGTCTCCAACTCTGCAGAGAACTCAGACCCCCAGCAAGTAAGCACTCCCATAAACATGATTCACTTATTTTCACCATTACTCAGTCCTCACTGTTGTGGTTTTGTAACTAAATTATGAAAACGTGTCGTTTCAGGTCTGGTCTGGGACGTGGGTCCCGCACGTTGGGAATGTGCAGCTGAATCATGTCAACTAAACACATCCAGCGATCGAAGCATAGGACCAGTAACAAGACGCGTACACGTTTTAAGAGAACCAGATAATTACATAATATACGAAGATATTAACTTAGGGAGTGTCCAGAAACCGAGGAATTGGAGGGTCGGACACCATTTTGATGTGCCTAACTAAAGACGAATCCAGTGTGGGCTGTAACGTGTTTATCACCGTCTATGAACAAACCGATTGCCTGTTAAACAGGATCCATTCTTTGCCTAGTATAGCCATTATTTTGACTTTAAAAGCCCCACATTAATTGTTCTTGGTTTGCAGGGCTCTACAGGACTGTACGCTATTTATACTCCGCCCAAGAACTAGGTAATAACATAAAGAGAGAACTCAGACCTTTTAGAGTGGTAAATACATGTATAATTGTTTACATACTAAAAAAAGGGTTAGAATGAGAGTACATGTCATCTAGTGACTACTGTATTAATGTGTAATATTTACCTTAATATTCAATAAAAAGACGGAACTGTACCGTTGTGCCTTTTTTTTTATTCGTATTGCATTGCCCTCATGACATCATACACCTCATGATTCTCTGCACACTTTGTTGATATGTAGTGCCTTGGCCTCTCTATATAAGGAGTTGACTCCTCCTGTGTGTCATGTTTACTCATGATGATGTAATCACTCACTCTGACTGAATGTTCTGGCAGAGGGTGCTATTTATCACGCACGGAGACGTTTCCACGAGAGACTGCAATCGGACACATTTTACATTCACTAGAGTCTACCCAGAGAACACCATAAGGTCATTTATGTTTTGACATTTGTTCAATTATGATTGCTATCTTGTTATCCAACACTTCAAATGGATAATTGCTTATCAACAATGCCTTGTTTGAATTGCAATTGTAAACAGTGTTATTGTGAGCTTTAAAATTAAAATGTTGCGCAGCTTGAGACAGTAGTGAGGTGATTGCGAAACTCAAACTAAACCACGCCTCAAATCAGCAGTTTTTATAAACACCTGCAAGTGGCTGCTAGAGCTTACTGCGTAGTGCGTCTCCAAACGCCGCAGTCCACTAGTTTTCAAACAAACTTTAACGTTGGCGCAGTTTAAATATCTTACAGGCCGTAGTAGACATCGATCACAAATAATTTGCCGTGTCTTTTTTTTTGTGTGTAAGTTTATTTTAGAACTTATTTGTGCATCTGCTTTCTATGATGTCTTCTAACTGTAACACCGGCATAGGTATAAACTGCCCAGTGCCAAGTCGCTTTGAGCGGTCAAAAGACTGGTCTCAGCTGGCGGACTCCTACAGTCAGACGCCCGGAGGCACCCTGTTCTCCACGACGCCTGGAGGTAAGTTGAGCAAAATAAGGGAATTGTGCAAACTACTTATCATATTGAAGAACACACCGATACGGCCTCGGGAGTGTAAGCGCTGTATTAGTTTGGAGAACAAAGCACATTGCATAAAGAGAGAACCTGGGAGCTTGGTGACGCTTTTGTCCAGTTTTAAATTAACTGTTATGTACTTACATTCCTATTGCATTAAATGCACTTTGACCTGTTTCCATAACTTTAGTTGCATCATCCAATAAACATATATTTATTGTATGGATCCAGCAATGACAGATTCAATTATCTCTAACTGGCAAGATGCAGGTGATCCGATTTGTCAACATCTGTGGGAGTGTTGTGTGTGTGTGTGTGCACTTTGTTCGTGAGGTGGCCTTTACAGGGAGTAGGGGCCGAGGGAATGGGGCTGTTTTCACTGGTGTTACAGAGCTGGAATTGCTGAGGACGTTATGGCTTCAGTAGCGAGGAGTTTGTAAAGCCAGGCAATAAACCTGAAAACTGAGGGGACTGAGATCCAGAGACTGTAGAACTGTATGACAGAGTGCATAGGTGTGATTACATAGAGACTATTTTCCCAGTACAGCATGTGAAACATGTCAGACCAGTAGGTCTTTTAAAATAACCAATCTGTCCTCCTTTAAAGTGAACTCTGAGGTAAATACAAAAAGGAGCAAAATAACGTATCTTTGTATTCACACTGCCCTTGACTCAGCTCTTTTGCCAGTTCACTTCACCTATTTTGTGGACCGAGTCCTCTTTGCATTCACATTGCTATGTTTAGAAAGGAACCACGTTTTCCAACATGCACTCTGTTTTTTTTTTTACAAAGTGCAGGACAAGCCATTCAATCAGAATGTGTTATCCGACAGCTTGATATACCTACTTACATATTGGAAGCTAATAGATTGCATTTAGTTAAAATATGAGACATAAAAATTGTAATCAGAAGATACTATTAACATGTACATTTGATTGGTAACAGAATAAATAGCAATAGAATAACTGCAGAATAAATACTACTGTAATTGAAAATTGTACACCCAAAGCAGGCTACTGCCCCTTTAAGAGCTAGAATAGATTTTGTACCCTATGTTGTGATTCTCACCAAATATATTGTTTTCTCACGCTATTCAAACCCCACAATCAATAAACATCGTATGGAGCTCTCTTAGCCTATATATCACATATTGCAAACAATTAATCTTGACTAAAAACTCCACATTTGAATTTCTGTGCGTCCTTGACAATCGCTAATCAATATCCAAAAACAGCACACATTTTTTTTCCCGCGAACCTGCACATCATCTTGTCTTTTTTGTGGCACCAATGTGCGGGTTTATGGCAGTGGAAACGGTGTTGCAATAGTCTAGTGTGTGTTGCGGCAATAATGACAAGCGAACCTGGGGAGCTTTGTGTTCACATTGTCCTAAAAAAGGGAACCGGAACGCGGAATTCAAACGAACCGAACTCGGACCACCTCTCGAGATGGTGTTCACATTGCACGAAGTTCACAAAAATTGGCTGAAAGGGATCAAGTGTGAAAACACCCTGATCTAGTTGCTAGTATTATAGGATCCGGATCAGATAAAGGTGAGGTCTTCTACTTGGAATCACTGAGGTGATCTTTGTTGTGCAGCTGCAGCACTCAAGTCTTTGGATCCCCCTCTGTCTACCCCCTTGGTTTGGATCCCCCTCTGTCTACCCCCTTGGTTTGGATCCCCCTCTGTCTACCCCCTTGGTTTGGATCCCCCTCTGTCTACCCCCTTGGTTTGGATCCCCCTCTGTCTACCCCCTTGGTTTGGATCCCCCCTCTGTCTACCCCCTTGGTTTGGATCCCCCTCTGTCTACCCCCTTGGTTTGGATCCCCCCTCTGTCTACCCCCTTGGTTCAGGACACGCTGCAGAGTCTACCCCCTCAGTTCAGGACACACTGCAGGAGGTGTTGAAAGTACACACTGAAAGTACAGACCTCCCACTTTTCTATGTAGCCTGCACTAACACACCTTGGATAAATATTGTGCACAAGAATACCTCGTGATCTAGATAGACTGCTGTACCTCATGACTTTTGTCAAGCATCCTGGTACTACTGTCCTGTTCTTACTCTGAGACAGACACTCTAGCCTTTTTGTTGTCCTCACAGGAACCAGGATCATCTATGACAGAAAGTTCCTGCTGGAATGTCGGAATTCACCGATCGCACGCACCCCTCCGTGCTGCCTCCCCCATATCCCAGGGGTCACTGCGCCGGCCCTGCACCCTCTGGGCAAGCTGAAGGAGATGGACGAGAACAAACACATCTCAGGTTGGTCTGGTCCCTGTTACTTAGTGACACTACTGTATATCCCATGAGATCCATTAACCTCTTCCCTTAGCCAGGCCTCTTGGTCACCTGGTCTCCCACATGGCTTTGTAGCATATATGTGTTTTTACTGAGCAACTCAAGAGTAGGAAACACCTTTTATGGGCTCCTCAAGCAAATACCTGAGGAACAAGTTTTCTCTTGTTTTGTTCATAGAAGCTGCACATGGACAGTAAATCAAGTTCTGTCTTAGTTCACAGTGTAGGGAAATGGAAAGCGGTTATATACTAAGATATACATATATCCTTGTCATTCAGTCCTTGTTACTTGATTTACTCCATCTTGCATTCACATGATGTTCTTATGTCTCACCTCTATATAACTTGCCTAATTAATTTCCTTACCGGTAATTAGAGGTTGCTTTGTTCAGGTGATGTTTGGTGATCAATAGGTAGTTTATTTCAGAGGATAAGGAAGTAGGCTACACAGGCCTGTTATCATCAGTGCAGTGTATGAGGTGGCAAATGGCCACTCTCACCTAGTGTGCAAACCAGTCAGTGTGTGTGTTTTGTTGACTCTTTTTGTACCAGCACTAGACCAAGTTTCGAGCTGAACCGCTCCACGAGAAAAGCTAACAAAAACCTGTATGTCAAGCTGCTGGCCAAGCCTTGTGCTGCATATCTTGTGACCAACCCATTTACTTTGCAGATTCTCAGAAAGGCCTCTATCAGTGCACATAGCTTTTTGGAAGTTCAGGAAAGGATATGTCCTTGAAGCTGACCTGTGTTCTCTCTTCTGTCCCTACAGCTGACGATGCCCAGTTTGTGATTGACATCTGAACCTACTCATCCAGACCAATTCTGTTGGAGAAATTGTATTCCGTTCAGACCACTGGGTGGTCTCTACTGGTCACACTCACTTTAGATTCCCTCCTGTCTAATCCTGGTGGATGATTAATGAACCGTCAAATGCTCAGAGAGTTGATCTCTTAGGCTGGAGGAAGAATTCTGGGTAAATGTAGGAAGGGCGGCTGCAGTCAGTCGCTACCTGGGCAGAGGAGGGTAACATATTGTTTTGCTGCTTTTTATATTGATGTACTTTTTTCTTTTGCACACTTGGTACTTTCTGTTTTTACAGGATTAATTAATTTATCATTTGAGTTTTATTCATGGGAACTAATATTTTGAAGTTGCATTTTTATAACGTGGTGTGTGGGTTGGCAGCTGATTACAAGGGATCCAGAGATTACTTCAGTTCATCTCTGGGCTCTTTGACAGTGTGCTGTTCCGCTGCAGAGAAAATAAATTAAATAAAACGGAAATAAATAAAGTTATAAAGGGTGCCTTGTGTGTTTTTGAATCATCTGATGGTTTGAAAATACTTGGCAATAGGCCAAGAAGTGTGGTGTGGTTTGAATGAACTCACTTCCAATGAGCCCTGAATTTAACTCTGGACCTTGAAGCCAGTGCCACTGCAAGAAAAACATCCTCTAATCAGGCACTGATTTTAGAAGTGGGTGTAATGAATTATCAGGTTGAATACCAGCAGGCTCCGGACCTCGTAGGGTAGGAGTTGAATACCAGCAGGCTCCGGACCTCGTAGGGTAGGAGTTGAATACCCCTGGTATAAAGTATAGAGTAGGGCTGTTCAGTTCCGGTCCTGGAGGGCCAAAACACTTCTGTTTTTTTATTTCTACCTGGTAGTTAATTGCGCTCACCTGGTGTCCCAGGTCTGAATTAGTCCCTTATTAGAAGAAGAGGATGAAGACCAGAAGTGTTTTGGCCCTCCAGGACCGACATCGAACAGCCCTGCTCTAGAGTATATGTACAGGGCTATTCAACTCTTACCCTACGAGGTCTGGAGCCCGCTGGTATTCAACTCTTACCCTACGAGGTCTGGAGCCCGCTGGTTTTCTGTTCTAATTAATTGAACCCACCTGGTGTCCCGGGTCTAAATCAGTCCTTGATTAGAGGGGAACAATGAATATGCTCAGCGGCACTGGCTTTGAGGTCCAGAGTTGAGTTTGAAGGCTTTAGTATATTATAGTATAATAATCTATAGATGTATAGAGTATTAGTGACCCAATTCATCACTCATGTTTTCATATGCATACTCCTGCAATAATGGTTAATATGATGGCTGGTGTTGTATTATTGTACATAGACGATTCTGAGAATTCCAGCTTCACAAGGTTCCAAAGATGTGGGACTTGGATTTTCCGTTGAACTGTGAATAATTGTTCAAATTGTATTGGTCGTGTAAACATATTTAGCATGTTATCGCGGGTGTAGCGAAATGCTTATGTTCATAGCTGTTTAAGTAGCCTACTAATACTGAAGTTCACGCAACACTCATAATTCATTTCATATATAATTCATTCATTTATAATTCACCCATTATTATGGTGCGTCCACGACAACTGGGAACTCTGGGGAAAAAACGAGGTCAAATCATGACGTCCGTGATCTTTAGGTAGGAAAGTCGGAGATCTAGAAAGATGACGAGTTTCTGACGTGGAATTCCGAGCTGGATGACCAAAAATATAGTTTTATCCCTGAGTTCCCAGTTGACTTGAACGCTGTGAAGTCGGAGATTCCCGAGTTACCAGTTGTTTTGAACGCAGTATTAAACTCTTAAGAAACAACATCCAACACGCTACAGGTAGGTTCACTGCTGACCATGAGGGGCACAGCCTCTGGATTGGTGTAAAATCCTGTCACTCACTCCTCCCCTTGACCTACCACAGGGTGAAGGTAGTGTTGGCCTATTCATTACAGGAGGAGGAGTGAGTGGGATTGCTGCCATACTAACAAACAGTCCTGTCCAATTCTAAGAAATTAGGCACGGAGAGTGCACCAAAATACCAAATGTAACTCCAGGGCATTGCTTATCCCCATTAGTTATTTTCCTCTGAAATGTAAGTCCAATTCTGCAATGCACATGGCTGATGTGAAATTTACTTCAACTCAAGCAACTTCAGACCATGTTTTAAGTCACTGACAACATTGAAACAACGCGATGTCCCTTCACAACTACTACATTAACCTTTAGGCCAAGGAATTGGTCATCTGTTCCTAAATTCCTGAGTGGTTTCTAGCCTGACCTTTTCCCTACCAGTCAATTACATAGTTTAAAAATGTTAAAAATGTTACTCTTTTTTTTGGAGGTGGTCAATCTATTTATTTCTGGCCAACATTATTTAGTATTTCTTGACCAGATATGAAATATTCAATCAGGTTTCTATGGACAATTTTGTTTTAATGACACTGTGTAAAAGCCAGAGGTGTGTGAGCTATACCATACAGGGGAAGGAGGTTTCGACATTCTAGGGTCATGGGAAGGAACACCTGTTACTTTATCTGCCACCCTTCACACGTTTCTCCACCCCAACCTTGACCACAAATATTGCCCATGCACTGCTGTTATTGCCAAAACAGATTAAAGTGTGTCTTTGAAGTGACCATTCCAAGTGGGCACGTGCAGACACAAATGTGTCAGGATGTCACTCTCAGGAATGTGTGACAGGACACTGTCATGTCTAGATGGGATACAGCTTTTGTTAAATTTACAAAGTAAACCACAAAGCCCACGTAGCCCAGCCCATATCACATCTGAATATGGCAACTTGCTAAAGTAACTGAGTCTTAATTTTCTTAAACCTTGAGTATCATACATTACCTTATATCATGGGGCGAGAACTGAAGGTGTTTATTATAAGGTAGGAAGGTAGCTAATGACAAAAGTGGAATTCAATTATTTATAGTAGCTAGGCTTCATTAGAAGTGGCTGGGGGAATATCTACATATCAGGCACCATTAGCTAAAAACACATGTACATATTCAAATTGTTTATGTAACGTGTATGATAATGCTGCATTAGTACTGCTGGCTATCATGACATCATTCTTGATAGTGAAATGATTTGTGAGATAGAACTGCCATCTAGTGGTAGCTATGGGTAACTAGGCGGAAACAATACAAAACTTCCCCTTTAAGAATGTATGTTGCCGGAAAAATTATCTGTCCTTTTGTTTCGAAATTAGTGGTGGTGCTTGATCCGAGTTGTATGGTTGTATTTGTGGGAAACGATGCCGGGATATGAATACGGAGATTATGAGGTAAAGGTACAGGGTTTACGTGAAGATCGATAATTTAGTGAGAGCGGACGATTTAGCTAGCTAAGATTAGCCTTTGGCACTGCTATAAAGGTAGCTAGCTAGCTAACGTTAGCTAGCTAAACAATTTTAGCCACAGGAGCTAGGATAGTGTTGATACAAATGTGTGAATGCACCTGCTAACTTGCTATCCCAGCTAGTTGGGGGTTGTATCAGTATCCATTTGTCCAATTGCTGAATTTAGCATACATGTTTAGTGTTTGCAAGGTGATATACCAACACTGCACAATTTAAACACTTGCCCCCTAACTCACCACACCCTCCCCTGATACATGTGGAAAAATATTGTACTATAAATTGTGCCTTCCTGTATTATAGTTATGCTAAAATGTTTATTATTTTCTACTGAGCCATTTACTTATCTTCGTATTCTTAGCTTTTATTAGTTCTTATTGTTGTTGCATTGTCGAGAAGGAACCTGCAAGTAAGCATTTCGTTGGACAGTGTATGCTCTACACACGGACTAATACATTTGAAACTTCAACCAGTTATCAAGATAACCTCTGCTGTTGTATCGCTACATCCGCGCAGCCTCTCGCGAGACAGGAAACAGCTGATCTGGGAAGTTACGCACCAGAAATGATATAAACATTGGCGTTTATAGAATGAGCATAGTAGATATTACATTGATATTTCTGTAGAAATGAACGAAAGGGAATTTAAGATACATTTCACCCCAGGGCACGTGGAGGTGGTGCAGGTAAAAGTTGGAGGGGGCGCAGAATGGGGGCATTTTTACTGTTGAGAGAGAGAGAGAACAGCTACAGACTCGAATAGCTAGCGAATAATGTTACATCACTGTATTACAATGAATTAATCTAGCTAATCCTGTTGTATAGCTAGCTAGCCAGTAGAGTTCAAATAAATGATTAAGAAATGATCGAGGCGAAGACTTGTAATGTCTCGAATCGTGTCTAATCGGTTTAGACTCACGGGGCACCCATTTTGTGACAGGTACTGGGGTGTATTCATTACGCCGTGTCTGTTGCAAAACGTTTCGCAACAGAAACCTTATACTCCAAACGCTGTTGGGTTCTTAAACGGAAGTTTTGGTTCATTTTAATTGTATCGTTTTCACGCGTTGCCCTTTCCAATCTGAATAGTCTCTGAAGTGTTTAGTACAAGCTGCACATCTATACATTATCGATTAATTCCTGCTCTAAAGTGGCGTGAAGTCCGCGGGGTTCCTTCCAACTTCTTCCAGCCGCTTTTTAAAAAAGAGAGACGACTGAACTACAGCTTCCTTTTAAGAACAAAACGGAACTCAACAGCGTTTGGTGTAAACGGTTTCTGTTGCAGACTAAATGTTTTGCAACAGAATCAGCATAATGAATGCACACCCCTGTTGCTACTATTATCAGTACACAGTTCAAAATGTAAATGAAATATATATACATTTTTAAACATTAGGCTGTAAATGATTATAAGAATTTCAAAATGATTAGCTTAGTGTAACTACCAAGTTCATATTTAGAGCGGATGACAACATCAGTTTTTATATTGCCAGGAGTCATAAAGTTATACATTGATTTGTTAAGTTGTATTTTTCCTGCGTCTCTTCTTTAGGAGAATGTGGACATCCCCTATAGGCGTGTGCTAGTGACAGGGGCCACAGGGCTGCTTGGGCGTGCGGTTTATAAAGATTTCCAGAATAATGCCTGGCACGCCTTGGGCTGTGGGTACAGACGGGCTCAGCCCCGCTTCCTACGATGCAACCTAACGGACGAGGATGCTGTGCGAGCGGTCATTCAAGACTTCCAGGTGAGGGTCGAAGTCCGCAATGTAACCGGTGTCTTTTGTCATTCTGTGTAGGCTGCAGAATTTTGGAGGTACTGTATTCCTTGTGGGAATCATTGTCGTCAGTAGCTTAGAGGAAGGGCTAAACAGCCAAAAATGGGATAAATGGCTTAGATAACATTGTACATACATAGTCCTTACTTTATTACCTTGTGTTGAATATATTCTGTTTCATCCTACCCCAGCCCCATGTGATTGTGCACTGTGCAGCGGAGAGGAGGCCAGATGTGGTGGAGCATCACACAGAGGCAGCCCTGAACCTGAATGTCCATGCATCTGGGACTTTAGCTAAAGAGGCAGGTGGGTCTGCTTTTTTATCGGAATCATACACACTCAGAATTTTCCTAGATACATGATGCACATAGCAACAAATTCAGATGTTGAATGTATACAGTTTGTCCTATATACTGAACAAAAATATAAACGCAACATGCAACAATTTCAAAGATTTTACTGAGTTACAGTTCATAGAAGGAAATCAGTCAATTGAAATAAATAAATTAGGCCCTAATCTATGGATTTCATATGACTGGGCAGGGGCACAGCCATGGGTGGGCCTGGGAGGGCATAGGGCCACCCACTGGGGAGCCAGGCCCAGCCAATCAGAATTAATTTTCCCCCACAAAAGGGCTTTATCACAGACAGAAATACTCTTCAGCAGCACCCCCCCCGGTTGGACAATACTGCCAAATTCTCTAAAACGACATTGGAGGCGGCTTATGGTAGAGAAATGAACATTAAATTCTCTTGCAACAGCTCTGGTGGTCATTCCTGCAGTCAGCTTGTCATTTGAACCCTCCCTCAAAACTTGAGACATCTGTGGATGGTCTTTTATTGTCCCCAGAACAAGGTGCACTTGTGTAAGGATCATGCTGTTTTAATCAGCTTCTTGATATGCCACACCTGTCAGGTGGCTGGATTATGTTGGCAAAGGAGACACGCTCACTAACAGGGATGTAAACACATTTCTGCACACAATTTGAGAGAAATAAGCTTTTTGTGCGTATGGAACATTTCTGGGATCTTTTATTTCAGCTCATGAAAGATGGGACCAACACTTTACATGTTGCGTTTATATTTTTGTTCAATATAATAAATATACTTATTTTATAAGTGTTTCTGCACAGTTTTTAAGTTAACATCTCTCTTGATAATGTGCTGTATTAAATAAACAAATTCACAAAATGTTCAAAAATGTACATTTTTAAAATTAGCTCATTTTTACTGTACTGGTGTGCCATCAAGACGTTGTTGGAAGTATAATATTACTATTAACATGTTTCTAAAAAGCATGTAGGCCTATGGTTTCTACAGTTTACTGAACATATTTTCCTGTTTGCATTGTGATATCTGAAGCTGGGATCTTCCTCATCTACATCAGCACTGACTACGTTTTTGATGGTCGGAACCCTCCCTACGGAGAGAATGATGCTCCTAATCCATTAAATGTGTATGGCAAATCCAAACTAGAGGGGGAGAGGGAGGTCCTGAGACACAACCCTGGTGAGTCAACACTACTCATTCCTTTACAATAGCCCTAGGTGTCATTATGGTTGTCATTGTGTTTTGTTTTTCGTACACTATAGTCCTGCTTGACTTCTCGCGCATCCTTGGCCCCCTGATCCCCAAATGTTAATCTGTCATTCCAATTCCTCCTCTGTGGCATGCAGGTGCGGCTGTGCTGCGAGTGCCCATACTGTACGGAGAGGTGGAGCGGGTGGATGAGAGTGCTGTGACGGTGCTGTGGGACAAGGTTCAGGAGGGGGCAGAGAGCTGCAGTGTGGAGCACTGTCAGCAGCGCTTCCCCACCTACGTCAACGATGTGGCTCGAGTCTGCAGACAGATGGCTGAGCGGAGGCTCCAGGTGAGCTCAAACTGACTGGTTGATAGAACAGCCCTAAGGCAATGTCTATGGTCTGGTCCCTTTATTATTGAAATTGTGTTTGTGTGCTTTCCAGGACCCATCAATACGAGGAATCTTCCATTACTCTGGAAAGGAACAGATGACCAAATACGAGATGGCCTGCGCGATTGCAGATGCTTTCAACCTGCCCAGCAGTCATTTGATACCGGTATGATAGCAAGTGTGCATTTCCTTTTTCTGTCTTGTTACTCTTGAATAAACTCGTGTTTATTGATCTGTCTCATCTCATGCTGTTTCTCCCACACAAATGCACTTAAAGATAATTCTCCATCTGAACATTATTTCCTGATGCAGTCCTCACCAGCTGTTTATCTCCCCCCCCCCACCCCCTCTGTCCCTCTCTCTTCTTCCCCAGATGACGGAGCAGCCTGCGGGTGCTGGGGCTCAGAGACCTCAGAACGCCCAGCTGGAATGTTCCCGTCTCGAGCTGCTGGGCCTCAGCGTGGAGCCTATCCCCTTTAAGACGGCAGTGAGGGATAGCCTCTGGCCCTTCCTGTACGACAAGCGCTGGAGGCAGACCGTCTTCCATTGATTGCTGTCAGGAGGCCAAACACACTGGATCAAGAGTGACACTTTACCTACTTCAAGCTTTATTATGACTTCTGCCTGCTCCTTAATTGAGAATGTATTTAATTGTGTATTAGGAAGCAACTGATTCAGAGAATTCATTGATTCTTTCCTACTGGAGTGCAGATTGCTTGTGTACCTAACGCATGTAGTGGTTTGACCATTTTGAGAATTTTGTTTAAATGCGTCGCTAAAGGATTTTAATTCAACATTCCCTTATCTGCTGAATCAATTCATTTAGGTAATTTATGTGAAGCCACTGTAGAAAACTGAAATGTCTAATTTGCCATACCAATGAATGGCATTGTTAAATATATAGACTCTAAAGATGTTACTAAATACGTGTATAATTATTTAAAGCTAGAATTTACTTTTTTTATTTTTGTCAATGGGTTACTGAAAAGTACACCAACATTTTTTTTTTTTTACTGAAATGAAAAACGTGCTTGTTGCTTCACACAAACCCAGGCTGGGTTTTATTCAATTGGTGGATACATTTTTTTTCTTAGTCTGCATCATGCACTGTGCTTGAATTACAAATACAATCTACAATCCTACTGAAAGACAAAGCAAAAAATAAAGACATAGGTATCTTGTGAAGTTTATTCCTGCTCCAGTTTGTAATTCTACAACCTCAAAACTGTGTGCAAGATGCTCCCACTGATCCTAAACCTCTTGTGAAGTGAAATGTGAAGTTGCCTATTTGAAGACTAGATCAGTACCTTTATCAGAGAATAGCAAGTGAAGGTTGTTTGAGAAATTGAGGAAATTCCTGTGAATTTGAGTTGCACAAATATATTCTGTGATCGTCACAATTCTGCTCTCAGTAAAGCAGTGACTACCTTTTCCAAAATGGTTTTATGATCTTAGATTCATTCTGGGGATTTTGAGGAAGTGAAATAGGCTTCTACAGTGTCTCGTGGGGGACAAACATCATTAACCAAGCGCATAATCGGTCAGGAAACAGACCTCCGAGACGGAAACCTATTTTCTATGAGCAACTGCTTATTCAGTGACTCTTTAAACAAGGGGAGTCAGATGATAGGCCAATGCCGCTTTCAAAACAACTGGGAACTTGAAAATCTCCGACTTCAGTGCGTTCAAGAAAACTGAAAATCGGGGGGGAAAAATGAGCTCCAACTGGGAAAAATAGTTTTGAACGGTCTTTCAACAATGAATTCCAAGTCCGAAACTGGCATCTTTCTAGAGCTGATGCCATGTTCAAAACAACTGGGAACTGGGAAATCTCTGACTTCAGTGAGTCAAGTTCAAGACAACTGGGAACTCTGAAAAAAAATAAACAAGCTCAGACTGGGGAAATATAGTTTTGAACGGTCATCCAACTCCGAATTCCAAGTCGGAAACTTTCTAGAGCTCCGAGTTCCAAGTTGTCTTGAATGCACCATCAGAATTTCTGACTTGAAGATCATCCTTTTTTTATCATGGGCAGTGCCATTGCGGGCTTCCACCATTTTAATGTAGTCAACTGGGTGGGACTTCCAACTTCATTGGCTGATCCCTCCTGATGACCCTGTTGGAGTCATGTCCAAATGGACTACTTCAAAATGGAGAGAGCCTCAATGGCGCTGCCCACGCTGTCCCAGATACTATAATTGCACAGATATAAAGACAAGTCCTCTATCTATCCATCTCTATGAAAGCACCACAATTCGGCCGACCGTCTCAGCTGTCTCGACGACATCAACGCCCCCGTAATCAAGTTTTCCGTTGCAGCCTGTGGAAATAGAGGAGCGCGCCTACACACAACACTCAAAGGATTTTTATACAAAGTAAATCAAGAAAAAGGCTTTGTTGACGCAAATCCGAATTAAAAAGACAGAAAAAAATTGCTTTAAAGATAACAGTCCATTCAACCCGAGGTAATACTGCAATTATTCACCCAGAAACATTATAGATCTCTTTAACTGCGCAAAGGGAAGATTTGAACTTATCTGCTTGATTTATTTCTTCTTCAGTGTTGAATTTCTACAATCTGTCCAAATTAAGTAAACTATGGAAAGTTCAAATATAACTTTGGTGCTGCAGCTGCTTAAAACTATAGTTTTACTTTTCTGAAACGTCAATAGCTGTGAACAAATTTCCCTATAATAATCTTTAATATGGCTGGGACTTGCCAGCCACTGAAAGGCCATATGGGGCTCCAGAGTGGCGCAGCGGTCTAAGGCACTGCATCTCAGTGCTAGCGGCGTCACTACAGACCCCCTGGTTCGATTCCAGGCTGTATCACAACTGGCCGTGATTGGGAGTCCCATAGGGCGGCGCACAATTGGCCCAGCGTCGTCCGGGTTTGGCCGGTGTAGGCCGGCATTGTAAATAAGAATTTGTTCTTAACTGACTTGCCTAGTTAAATAAAGGTAAAACAAATAAAAAATGAGGGAGTGGAATGTATTGCATATAATTCAATTCAGACCCTGGCCTGTTCTCTGATTATCATTACAATATTAAAATATACTGAACAAAAACATAAACGCAACATGTAAAGTGTTGGTCCCATGTTTCATTAGCTGAAATAAAAGATCCCAGAAAATGTCCACAAGCACAAAAAGCTTATTTCTCTCAAATTTTGTGCACCAATTTGTTTACACCCCTGTTAGGGAGCATTTCTCCTTTGTCAAGATAATCCATCCACCAGACAGGTGTGGCATATCAAGAAGCTGATTAAACAGCATGATCATTACACAGGTGCACTTTGTGCTGGGGACAATCAAAGGCCACTCTAGAATGTGCAGTTTTGTCACACAACACAATGCCACAGATGTCTTAAGTTTTGAGGGAGCATGCACTTTGCATGCTGACTGCAGGAATATCCACCAGAGTGGTTGCCAGAAAATTGAATGTTAATTTCTCTACCATAGGCCGTCTCCAACGTCGTTTTAGAGAATTTGGCCTCACAACGGCAGACCACATGTAACCCCGCCAGCCTAGGACCTCCACATCCGGCTTCTTCACCTGCGGGATCGCCTGAGACCAGCCACCCGGACAGCTGATGAAACTGTGGGTTTGCACAACCAAAGAATTTCATGTCAGGGAAGCTCATCTGCGTGCTTGTCGTCCTCACCAGGGTCTTGACCTGACTGCAGTTCGGCGTCGTAACTGACTTCACTGGGCAAATGCTCACCTTCGATGGCCACTGGCACGCTGGAAAAGTGTGCTCTACACAGATTAATCCCGGTTTCAACTGTAGCGGGCAGATGGCAGACAGCGTGTATGGCGTCGTGTGGGCGAGCAGTTTGCTGATGTCAACGTTGTGAACAGAGTGCCCCATGGTGGCGGTGGGGTTATGGTATGAGCAGGCATAAGCTATGGACAACAAACACAATTGCATTTTATGGATGGAAATTTGAATGTACAGAGATACCGTGACGAGTTCCTGAGGCCCATTGTCGTGCCATTCATCCGCCGCCATCACCTCATGTTTCAGCAAGACAATGCACAGCCCCATGTCTCAAAGATCTGTACACAGTTCCTGGAAGCTGAAAATGTCCCAGTTCTTCCATAGCCTACATACTCAACAGACATGTCATCTATTGAGCATGTTTGGGATGCTCTGGATTGACGTGTACGACATCATGTTCCAGTTCCCGCCAATATCCAGCAACTTCGCAGAGCCATTGAAGAGGAGTGGGTCAACATTCCACAGGCCACAATCAACAGCCTGATCAACTCTATGCGAAGGAGATGCGTCGTGCTGCATGAGGCAAATGGTGGTCACACCAGGTACTGTCTGTAATACATACATGTTTCAAACAGACCACCATAGTCCCTGTGCCCAAGGAAGTGAAGATAACCAGCCTAAATGATTACCGCCCCGTAGCACTCACATCGGTAGCCATGAAGTGCTTTGAAAGGCTGGTCATGGCTCACATCAACAGTATAATCCCGGATACCCTAGACCCACTCCAATTCGCATCCCGCCCCAACAGATCCACAGATGACGCAATCTCAATCACACTCCATACTGCCCTTTCCCACCTGGACAAAAGGAACACCTGTGAGAATGCTGTTCATTGACTACAGCTCAGCGTTCAACACCATAGTGCCCACAAAGCCCATCACTAAGCTAAGGAACCTGGGACTAAACACCTCCCTCTGCAACTGGATCCTGGACTTCCTGACGACACAACAGTAATAGGCCTGATCACCGACAACGATGAGACAGCCTATAGGGAGGAGGTCAAAGACCTGGCAGTGTGGTGCCATGACAACAACCTCTCCCTCAACGTGAGCAAAACAGAGGAGCTGATGCTGTACTACAGGAAAAGGCGGGCCGAACAGCCGTAGTGGAGCGGGTCGAGAGTTTCAAGTTCCTTGGTGTCCACATCACCAACGAACAATCATGGTCCAAACACACCAAGTCAGCCGTGAAGAGGGCACGACCTTTTTCCCCCTCAGGAGACTGAAAAGATTTGGCATGGGTCCCCAGATCCTCAAAACGTTATACAGCTGCACCATCGAGAGCATCCTGCCCGGTTGCATCACCGCCTGGTATGGCAACTGCTCGGCATCTGATCGTAAGGCGCTACAGAAGGTAGTGCGTACGGCCCAGTACATCACTGGGGCCAAGCTTCCTGCCATTCAGGACCTATATACTAGGCGGTGTCAGAGGAAAGCCCAAAATATTGTCAAAGACTCCAGTCACCCAAGTCATAGACTGTTCTCTCTGCAACCACACGGCAAGCGGTACCTTTGGTCTAGGACCAAAAGGCTCCTTAACAGCGTCTACCCCCAAGCCATAAGACTGCTGAACAATTAATCAAATGGCCACCCGGACTATTTGCATTGACCCCCCCCCCCCTTGTTTTTACACTGCTGCTACTCATAGCATAAGCACATGCTCCCTTCCAATCACAAGACAATGGAATCTGACAGTCAAGTGTTGTGGCTTTCTCATTATGTTTCTGACATTTGGTCAGATTGACATTTTGTCACATGCCATATTTATGCTTTTCTGGTTGTTTTGTAATTTCCCACACTCCTGGGCAGATTAATCTAGCTGTCCACAAATTAATTTTGATCAGCCCCCTCCTTACAGGGGCTCTGGCCCCCACGGCCCCTGGATACCGACCTCAGGGATACCAACCCCAAGGGTTCCCAGGGATACCCTGCTCCGGGGTACCCACCCACAGACCCTGCCTACTCTAACTTCCCCCCCAGGACCCCCAGGTTACCAGGGTAACCAGATGCCTCTTCAGCCACAGTTTGACCCAAGGTGCAGGAGGCCAGTTCCGGGTATCTGAGGCTCAATTTAACCACTGCCTGTGCATATGCAAAAATCAGCTATTTCACATTTCACCTCTTTCTATAGAAAGGATAATGCTTGCTTTCATTATTATTGATGACTAGTTGAGGTGTCAGTGAAATTTGTAGATAAGGCCAGTACAACTCAATGAACTCTGATATATATTACCGGTCCAAAGTTTTAGAACACGTACTCATTCAAGGGTTTTTCTTTATTTTTACATTGTAGAATAATAGTGAAGACATCAAAACTATGAAAAAACACATATGGAATCATGTAGTAACCAAACAAGTGTTAAACAAATCAAAATATATTTTATATTTGAGATTCTTCAAATAGCCACCCTTTGCCTTGATGACAGCTTTGCACACTCTTGGCATTCTCTCAACCAGCTTCACCTGGAATGCTTTTCCAACAGTCTTGAAGGAATTCCCACATATACTGAGCACTTGTTGGCTGCTTTTCAAAAAATAAAAATCAAAATGTATTTACCACATGCGCCGAATACAACAGGTGTAGACATTACCGTGAAATGCTTACTTACAGCCCTTAACCAACAATGCATTTATTTTTTTATAAAAAAGTAAAATAAAACAACAACAACAAAAAAGTGTTGAGAAAAAAAGAGCAGAAGTAAAATAAAATAACAGTAGGGAGGCTATATACAGGGGGGTACCGGTGCAGAGTCAATGTGCGGGGGCACCGGCTAGTTGAGGTAGTTGAGGTAATATGTACCTGTGGGTAGAGTTAAAGTGACTATGCATAAATAATTAACAGAGTGGCAGCAGCGTAAAAAGAATGGGGTGGGGGTGGGGGGGCAGTGCAAGTAGTCCGGGTAGCAATAATTAGCTGTTCAGGAGTCTTATGGCTTGGGGGTAGAAGCTGTTGAGAAGCCTTTTGGACCTAGACTTGGCTCTCCGGTACCGCTTGCCGTGCGGTAGCAGAGAGAACAGTCTATGACTAGGGTGGCTAGAGTCTTTGACAATTTTGAGGGCCTTCCTCTGACACCGCCTGGTATAGAGGTCCTGGATGGCAGGAAGCTTGGCCCCAGTGATGTACTGGGCCGTACGCACTACCCTCTGTAGTGCCTTGCAGTCGGAGGCCGAGCAGATGCCATACCAGGGAGTGATGCAATCAGTCAGGATGCTCTCGATGGTGCAGCTGTAGAACCTTTTGAGGATCTGAGGACCCATGCCAAATCTTTTCAGTCTCCTGAGGGGGAATAGGCTTTGCCATGCCCTCTTCACGACTGTCATGGTGTGTTTGGACCATGATAGTTTGTTGGTGATGTGGACACCAAGGAACTTGAAGCTCTCAACCTGTTCCACTACAGCCCTGTCGATGATAATGGGGGCGTGCTCAGTCCTCTTTTTTTTCCTGTAGTCCACAATCATCTCCTTTGTCTTGGTCACGTTGAGGGAGAGGTTGTTATCCTGGCACCACACGGCCAGGTCTCTGACCTCCTCCCTATAGGCTGTCTCATCGTTGTCGGTGATCAGGCCTACCACTGTTGTGTCGTCGGCAAACTTAATGATGGTGTTGGAGTCGTGCCTGGCCATGCAGTCATGGGTGAACAGGGAGTACAGGAGGGGACTGAGCACACACCCCTGAGGGGCCCCCGTGTTGAGGATCAGCATGGCAGATGTGTTGTTACCTACCCTTATCACCTGGGGGTGGCCTGTCAGGAAGTCCAGCATCCAGTTGCAGAGGAAGGTGTTTAGTCCCAGTATCCTTAGCTTAGTGATGAGCGTTGAGGGCACTATGGTGTTGAACGCTGAGCTGTAGACAATGAATAGCATTCTCACATAGGTGTTCCTCTTGTCCAGGTGGGACGGGCAGTGTGGAGTGCAATAGAGATTGCATCATCTGTGGATCTGTTGGGGCGGTATGCAAATTGGAGTGGGTCTAGGGTTTCTGGGATAATGGTGTCGATGTGAGCCATGACCAGCCTTTCAAAGCACTTCATGGCTACAGACGTCAGTGCTAGGGGTCGGTTGTCATTTAGGCAGGTTATCTTAGTGTCCTTGGGCATGGGGACTATGGTGGTCTGCTTGAAACATGTTGGTATTACAGACTCAGTCAGGGACATGTTGAAAATGTCAGTGAAGAAAATTGCCAGTTGGTCACCACATGGTCGGAGTACACGTCCTGGTAATCCGTCTGGCCTTGTGAATGTTGACCTGCTTAAAAGTCTTACTCACATCGGCTACGGAGAGCGTGATCACATTGTCATCCGGAACAGCTGGTGCTCTCATGCATGCTTCAGTGTTGCTTGCCTCGAAGCGAGCATAGACGTGGTTTAGCTCGTCTGGTAGGCTTGTGTCACTTGGCAGCTCGCGGCTGTGCTTCCCTTTGTAGTCTGTAATAGTTTTCAAGCCCTGCCACATCTGACGAGCGTCAGAGCCGGTGTAGTACGATTCAATCTTAGTCCTGTATTGACTCTGTTTGATGGTTCGTCGGAGGGCATAGCGGGATTTCTTATAAGTGTCCGGGTTAGAGTCCCGCTCCTTGAAAACGGCACTCACTCTGCCGTCCGACTCATCCCAAACCATCTCAATTGGGTTGACGTCAGGGGATTGTGGAGGCCAGGTCATCTGATGCAGCACTCCATCACTCTCCCTCTTGGTAAAATAGCCCTTACACAGCCTGGGGGTGTGTTGGGTCATTGTCCTGTTGAAAAACAAATGATAGTCCCACTAAGCCCAAACCAGATGGGATGGCGTATCGCTGCAGAATGCTGTGGTAGCCATGCTGGTTAAGTGTGACTTCAATTCTAAATAAATCACAGACAGTGTCACCAACAAAGCACCCCCACACCATAACACCTCCTCCTCCTCCATGCTATACGGTGGGAAATACACATGCGGAGATCATCCGTTCACCCACAGCACGTCTCACATAGACACAGCGGTTGGAACCAAAGATCTCCAATTTGGACTCCAGACCAAAGGACACATTTCCACCGGTCTAATGTCCATTGTTCGTGTTTCTTGGGCCAAGTAAGTCTCTTCTTCCTATTGGTGTCCATTAGTAGTGGTTTCTTGGCAGCAATTCGACCATGAAGGCCTAATTCACACAGTCCCCTCTGAACAGTTGATGTTGAGATGTGTCTGTTACTTGAACTCTGTGAAAAATGTATTTGGGCTGCAATTTCTGAGGCTGGTAACTCTAATGAACTTATCCTCTGCAGCAGAGGTAACTCTGGGTCTTCCATTCCTGTGGCGGTCCTCATGAGAGCCAGTTTCATCATAGCGCTTGATGGTTTTTGCGACTGCACAGGAAGAAACTTTCAAAGTTCTTGAAGTTTTCCGTATTGACTGACCTTCATGTCTTAAAGTAATGATGGACTGTCGTTTCTCTTTGCTTATTTGAGCTGTTCTTGCCATAATATGGACTTGGTCTTTTACCAAATAGGGCTATCTTCTGTATACCCCCCATACCTTGTCACAACACAACTGATTGGCTCAAACGCATTAAGAAGGAAATCAATTCCACAAAAGAACTTTTAACAAGGCACACCTGTTAATTGAAATGCATTCCAGGTGACTACCTCATGAAGCCGGTTGAGAGAATGCCAAGAGTGTGCAAAGCTGTCATCAAGGCAAAGGGTGGCTATTTGAAGAATCTCAAATATAAAATATATTTTGATTTGTTTAACACTTGTTTGGTTACTACATGATTCCATATGTGTTATTTCATAGTTTTGATGTCTTCACTATTATTCTATAATGTAGAAAATAGTAAAAAATAAAGACAAACTTTTGACCGATAGTGTATAATTTTCCCAGGATGAACACAGTCTGTGCCAGGCAATCTCTGTGACAAGAGGCCAAAGTGATAAGATCAATTTGAATCCTTATAGGCATGAATTTCAACTTAACCCGCCACCAATTGAAGCATTACTGCTGGCTTAATCCACATTCCTTTGGTCTCTGACAGTGTTGCTCAACCCTAATCAGTGGAGTTGCAGTCAAACCCCAGGGGCATCCAATTCCAGCTCCCAGTCTAGTCATTTAGCAGACACTCTTATCCAGAGTGACTTACAGGAGCAATTAGGGTTAAGGGCACATCGACAGATTTTTTTAGTTAGTCGGCTCAGGGAATCGAACCAGCAAGCTTTCGGTTACTGGACCAACGTTCTTAACCACTAGCCTACCTGCCACCCTCTATATCTTTGTAGATCCTCCCTCATCCCCTCAGCACACACTGATATTACTAGTAAATAATGGATACAAGCTTTTTGTTATTCCAACATTATGAACATGCATGTGTGTAGGGAGGAGGGATTTGGAATACAGCATTGAATAACTTATCCTCTTTGTCTTGCAGGTTGACGTTTATTGTCATGAATCTTGCCCATGAGGCAGACCTGAGCGATTTCCGCTAGATTTTTTATTTTTTATTTTTTTTGGGCCGGCTGCTAAGTCAAAATTGGCTATATTGTAAAAATTCATGTAAAAAAGGGTTAGGGCTAAAATGAGTTTTTATGACTTTTGTGACTGTGCCAGCTAGTGACCACTCTGAACAGCTGCCTCCAGGGCAAGATTCATGACAATAAACGGCAACCTGCCTTTGTCTTGTATGAAGAAAAAAAATGTATGCACTCACTAAGTCACTCTGGATAAGAGCGTCTGCTAAATGGCTAAAATGTCAATGTAAATGTCTTCCTCTCTGTCAGTGTATGTGGTGGAGGACAGGAGTCGAGATGGCGGAGGAGGAGGAGGTGGAGGAGGAGGAAGTGGAGGAGGATGAGGAGGAGGTGGAGGTGGAGGACAAGGACAGGAGTCGAGATGGCGGAGGAGGAGGAGGAGGAGGGGAGCACGCCTGTCTCACGGCCTGTTGGACGGCCCTGTGCTGCTGCTGTTTGTGGGACATGATGACCTGATCACTGAGCCTAACGAGACGACGCCTCACTGTGACCTCACCATGTCGTCCCCAGAGAACTCTACCACAGTGTACAACGGTTTTGACTAGGTGGAATATAGCTATGACCGGAAGTGAAGTTTTCGTAGCAGGTTAGGAGAAGTAACGTAGCAGGTTAGGAGAATTAGGTTAAAGTTAGGAAAAGGGTAAGGGTTAGCTAAAATGCTCTTCTAACCAGCTACGAAGTCACTTCCGGTCATAACTGTACTCCATCTAGCCACAACTATGTACAACCCTCTGGAAGTTTTTACTGATCTTTCACTTCCTGTCTCTGTCTTTTATTTGTGGTAACTTTATGCTGGCTAAATTGTTGCAAACTTGACTTTGTACGTCATAGAAAAACCGGAACACTCAAAGTACTAAAGCTAACTTTCGTTTTTGAAAGTATTGTCTTCACCAAATAAAAATGTCTTAAAAAATGATGAATAATCAGTTGAATTATTAACAGTTGATATTTAATTATAGTTGTTTGTTTTTCATATTGGAGATGTTGGAAACTCAAGTTTCTCTTTCAATCAATAATACAAAATTTAAAAATGTTTGCTTTTCATGGTAAAGAACTATGTTAACTATGTAAGGTAACTAAGGAACTTCCAAGAAAACAAGTTAAATCATTCAAACAACAGACTTTGCTTGTTAGTCCAAGGAGTTGCTACAGTTAAATACCAGTTATAGCTGGGTTATAGCTTCACAGTTAGCTATATTAAACAAATGTAAATATGCGCAGGTATGTGTTTCTATTTCTGAAAAGACATTCTGTGAGTTCAGATTCAAGCCCCGTTTATACCTGGTGCTAACATGTGTCCTGATCTTGTCCACATTCTGATTGTGTAGACGATTAAAATAACTGATTGGTATCAGATCTTCCTGACCACCTCCGGAGGTATTCTGGGATGCGTTATAATGTATCTAGATGTCTTAGAAGCGTAAACAGATCTGGATTACCAAACCATTTAAACCGTCCCTCTAAAATCATTGACAGGTGGCACCATTGCATCGACGCATCACTATTTGTCTTAAAATAAAAATGAGCATTACACTGAAATATATACCTTTTTTGAGAAAGGGGATCATCAAGATTAGAAACTGTGACCTTCTGTCCAGTGTCTAGTCCACTGCACCAGCAGGGGGAGGGCACCAGTCCTTTTTTTCACAGTCCGAAAGCTGTTCAGTCAGAAAGTTAGAAATGTATAAAGTTAGTATATTATAAATGTGATTAGTTAGGAACGTTGGTTAAGGTTGGAAAACTGGGATTTCGAATTCGCAACTTCGCGGGTTGCAACCTGCATTTAATGCTGCATTCGTAACCAAGTGGGAAAGTGGTAATTACCAGTTGTGAATTCGTAAATACCAGTTGGATGCATTTAACGTGCTTTGAACTCATTGAGAAACGCTGATTGGCTAATGGCCAACAAGCTACGTCAACCATAAACTAAAAGTACAACTATCACGCTTGTAAACAAATTAGTGTTCAAAAACCATATGAATAGATAGCTTTTTATAAATAACGCTTTGCAACATTTAACTTCCGTAAATGCTATTAGAGGTAATTTCATCCAACCAATCAATTCATCTCCCAACTACAGCCGAAGGAGGATCACAATCAATTATTTTAATCGTCTACTCTACGAATTTGGACCCAATCAGAATGTGGACAAGATAAGGATACATGTTAGCACCAGGTATACATGGGGCTCAGTGGAAGCTCCTCAGAGGAGGAAGGGGAGGACCATCCTCCTCAGTGAATTTCATAAAAATAAAAATAGTGAAACATTTAAGAAGTTATCCTTTTTAGATAAAACTATACAAAATATATTAACGTCACCAAATAATGGATTAAAACACACTGTTTTGCAATGAAGGTCTACAGTAGCCTCAACAGCACTCTGTAGGGTAGCACCATGGTGTAGCCGGAGGACAGCTAGCTTCCGTCCTCCTCCGGGTACATTGACTTCAATACAAAACCTAGGAGGCTCATGGTTCTCACCCCCTTCCATAGACTTACACAGTAATTATGACATCTTCCAACGTATCAGAGCTCTTGCAGCATGATCTGACATGTTGTCCACCCAATCAAAGGAACAGAGAATGAATCTAGTACTGAAAGCATAAGCTACAGCTAGCTAGCACTGCATCAAATGTGGTGAGTAGTTGACTCAAAGAGAGAGAAAGACAATAGATGAACAGTTCTGAACAAATTAATTTCTTGAAAAATGAAGGAGCGAGCGAGAGAGAGAAGAGAGGAGAGAGAGCTATATTTCGTCATTTTTTTTCACTTTCACTTACTTAGCTAGCAAATGCAGCTAGCTAGTTTAGCCTACTCAAACACCCGGCTCAAACAGAGAGATGCTATGTTAGCTAGCTGGCTATGACTATCCAACACTGGAACTCTTCTAAGTCAAGGTAAGCATTTGGTTTTACAAACGTATTGCCACCGGGGCCCACCGGTGTAACTGCTAAACTGCTTACTGAATGTACGCCGTACTGCATGATTGTAGCAGGTTTACTAACATGTTAGTTCTATTAACTATGTTGACTATGACGTTACTTTAGCTAATATGTTGACAACGATGTAGGTGTGTATAGCGGTTATGATATGGTTTGGCTTGGAAAGGTTTTTTCGCCTGGTCACAAACAGCTGATGGGTTCTGCATTGAATTCCACAAGCGAAGGGAAAAGGTGAGAAGAGGAGAGAGGAGAGAGGAGGAGAGAGGAGGAGAGCGCGTAGACGCGAGAAGGAATACAACGAGCTGTTTGTATGTGGCTATGAAAGTGAACTGTTTGCGTGTGATCAGGGGTGTATTCATTCCGCCGATTCTGTTGAAAAATGTTTCCTAAATGGAAGCAAATGTAATGAAACGGGGATAAACATGCCTGAATTTGTCCAATAGAAACTCTTGTTTGCAACTACTGGACTAATGATTACACCCTAGATCAGCTAGATGCAGGCATGAGTGTGCAAGGCGGTATTGAATGTGTGTGCACCTACATTGTAAACCTTCATTCATAGGCTAGTTTGTAGCAACCTCATGATGGGTACGGGGAAAATTGAGTATCATGTAGTAGCCTAAACCTATCGATGTTACATTGAACTGGGTGAATGGAATATGAATGACAGACATCCAATATGCTGTAATAGAAATAAGGCCATGCTCATTAAAAAAAAAACAATCGTCCTCCCTCATCTTAAATGGCACCGACCGCCACTGATTGCGCTTTAGACTGGGAGCAGTGGGTTTGATCTGCATGTGTGAAAATAGCTGCAGAGGTGCAACTTGTCCAGAACAGTCTGGACTACTGAGCAATGTTCTATAGATTATTCTACTGTCATGGAGGGGTTCAGTCCAATATGCAAATGTGGATGTCAATGATTACAGATGCTTGTTAGCTCGGAGTCGGACCGTTCTCGACCTCACTGCGGTACTCCAGCCAGTCTTTATACGGCAAGGTCAGGGTTCGAAGATGCTTCTGGCAGGCGCTAATTAAAACTGTAAAAAATAACCTGGGAGCCACTGCAGCTGACAGGAAGTGGTTTGCCTCCAACGATCTGAATTTGAATAATACAATACCCGCTTTTAATCTTAATTTACCTCAGCAGTACAAAGGAAGCCAATTTTACCTGCCACTCAGCATTTGACAGACTGAATTGCTTTGATTTATTCGCAATTTTAAAAGTTTAGGTTAATGAAGTGTGTAAGTGCTAATGATAGTGTAAGTGCTGAATGGAAGATAAGGGTAGCTAGTCTTCCACTGCCCTCAGGGAAGCACATTGATCCACAGCTCCTTGCTGAAAGAGGGGAAAAAAAAACATTCCATGCAACATGAAAAAACAAGTTTATTCTGATTAACTTCCCACATAATCCTCACCCTAGTGTAAAGAATGTTTCATGACACCTATTCATGTACATATTGACATCCATACTGTGGTTATTCACAGTGAAAATATACTTTTTTTTACAGATATGGGTGGTTACAGAGATGCCACTAGGTAAAAAAAAAATGAATTAAAAGCCCCAGTGTTAAAAGGGGAGGTTTGAGGTTGGCCAATCAAATGTAATAAGATCAGTATGTACAGCGCCTTGCAAAAGTATTCATCCCCCTTGGCGTTTTTCCTATTTCGTTGCATTACAACTTGTCATTTAAATTGATTTTTATTTGGAATTTCATGTAATAGAAATACACAATATAGTCCAAATTGGTGAAGTGAAATGAAAAAAATTACTTGTTTCAAAAAATTATAGAAAATACATAACGGAAAAGTGGTACGTGCATATGTATTCACCCCCTTTTCCTATGAAGCCCCTAAATAAGATCTGGTGCAACCAATTACCTTCAGAAGTCACATAATTAGTTAAAGAAAGTCCACCTGTGTGCAATCTAAGTGTCACATGATCTGTCACATGATCTCAGTATATATACACCTGTTCTGAAAGGCCCCAGAGTCTGCAACACCACTAAGCAAGGGGCACCACCAAGCAAGCGGCACCATGAAGACCAAGGAACTCTCCAAACAGGTCAGGGACAAAGTTGTGGTGAAGTACAGATCAGGGTTGGGTTATAAAAAAATATCCAGAACTTTGAACATCCCACGGAGCACCATTAAATCCATTATTAAAAAATTGAAAGAATATGGCACCACAACAAACCAGCCAAGAGAGGGCCGCCCACCAAAACTCACCAGGCAAGGAGGGCATTAATCAGAGAGGCAACAAAGAGACCAAAGATAACCCTGAAGGAGCTGCAAAGCTACACATCGGAGATTGGAGTATCTGTCCATAGGACCACTTTAAGCCGTACACTCCACAGAGCTGGGCTTTATGGAAGAGTGGCCAGAAAAAAGCCATTGCTTAAAGAAAAAAATAAGCAAACATGTTTGGTGTTCGCCAAAAGGCATGTAGGAGACTCCCCAAACATATGGGAGAAGGTACTCTGGTCAGATGAGACTAAAATTGAGCTTTTTGGCCATCAAGGAAAACGCTATGTCTGGTGCAAACCCAACACCTCTCATCACTCCGAGAACACCATCCCCACAGTGAAGCATGGTGATGGCAGCATCATGCTGTGGGGATGTTTTGCATCGGCAGGGACTGGGAAACTGGTCAGAATTGAAGGAATAATGGGTGGCGATAAATACAGGGAAATTCTTGAGGGAAACCTGTTTCAGTCTTCCAGAGATTTGAGGCTGGGATGGAGGTTCACCTTCCAGCAGGACAATGACCCTAAGCATACTGCTAAAGCAACACTCAAGTGGTTTAAGGGGAAACATTTAAATGTCTTGGAATGGCCTAGTCAAAGCCCAGACCTCAATCCAATTGAGAATCTGTGGTATGACTTAAAGATTGCTGTACACCAGCGGAACCCATCCAACTTGAAGGAGCTGGAGCAGTTTTGCCTTGAAGAATGGGCAAAAATCCCAGTGGCTAGATGTGCCAAGCTTATAGAGACATACCCCAAGAGACTTGCAGCTGTAATTGCTGCAAAGGGTGGCTCTACAAAGTATTGACTTTGGGGGGGTGAATAGTTATGCACGCTCAAGTTTTCCGATTTTTTTGTCTGATTTCTTGTTTGTTTCACAATAAAAAATATTTTGAATCTTCAAAGTGATAGGCATGTTGTGTAAATCAAATGATACAACCCCCCCAAAAAAATCAATTTTAATTCCAGGTTGTAAGGCAACAAAATAGGAAAAATACCAAGGGGGGTGAATACTTTCGCAAGCCACTGTAGACAGAACAATACTAAAGTCACTTATTTTGAGAAATGTACAAATTAGACCGCTTTCAGGTTGGATCTGTGTTGCTGAATGAATGTACACATTTATCTTGGTAATGTGAGGGCAACAGGTTTGACAGTAAACAATATGAAAATCCGACATACACCATATATTTGTCTGTAACATGTTGTCTTGGGCTGCAAATTTAAATAAATAAACATTGAGAATACTTTCATATTTTACAAAAAGAAAAGAAGACTTTTATGCATGTTGTCCTCGATACAAATTCATCATGATTGTCATTTAGTGCAGACAAAAAGAGCAAGAAAAAGTATACTGCACAGGAACATACAAATCTACATACATGTTACATCCTCAATCTCTGTCTTTGTTAAATTAAAACATATATTACTATGTACTTTGAATGAAGAACAACTGAGCGTCCTTAAACATTGCTCATGGTTATGACTGTATTGGCAAGCGATGGCTCTATGTTCCCCAGACAGTGGTCTGAGACAGTTCAAGAGTTGTTTAGCCATTAGAAAGAAAAGCCTTGACTGGGTTGTCATTGTCAGTGCTGTGTAGGGTACGTCTGATAAGACGTTGGAAAGCAGTTAACTTTTTCCTCATTGGCATCAATACCAATCCCTCCAAAAAAAATGTAAAAAGATTCTCGTTTTTTCAAAATCCATTTTTTTCCCCCTCTTAAAAAAGTAAGTAGAGTTCATATCATTAGTAGTTAAGGGTGCTTTTCTAAATCATTGTCTGAACTAATTCAGGCGCTGTTTTTACATTCAGCAAGACATCTGTTTTGTGAGATTGTGTCCTCTTAGATGCTCCTGCAGCATTGCGAGGGAAACCCCATTTTTACTCTCCCTAGGAGATGTAGTGTCAAAGGGGCGGGGCTGTGCTGTGCTCTGTTACCTCCTGCCCATCTCGTTCTGTCTCAGGAACTGGATGTTGCTGCTGCTGTCTGCCAGTTCTGGGTACTGCTCCACAGGCAGCACATAGTACCCATCGTAACCTGGCACCTTCCCTGTTGCCAGGAGCTGCTGCCTCTCTCCCTCTGCCCACAGCCTCCCTCCCTCTCTGTTCTCTCTCAGGCGCTGCTGCTCTCTCATCCAGGCCCCCGACAGGGCCCTCTGGTGGGCTTGCTCCAGCAGGCGACCCCTCTCCTTCTCCAGCACGTCAGCCACCAGGCCATAACGTACGCTCAGGGACAACGCCACCGTGTGGATCTCCACGGTGACACCCCGGCGAGAGCGTCCACTCACAGTCACGTTGACGCCGTTCTCCAGGGCTTTCCTCCCACTGCTCAGCCCCAGAGACAGCAGGTCACTGTCAGCAAGGCCCAGCTTTACAAAGAAGTGGCAGTCCTTCCCGTCTATGGTGTAGTGGGTTCCCTCCAGATAGACGGCGTTGTTCAGGACCTGGGCCACTTTGCGGCTGTCCTCGCTGGCCAGGCCTGATACACCAGTCACCACATGGCCCTCCTTGATGGCCAGCATCATGCCCTGGCCCACGATGGGGATCTTGGTGCCGAACCAGTAGCCAGGCTTGTCCCGTTTGGCCCGGCGCTCCTTGTTGAGCAACCTCCCCTCCAGGGCCATGAAGGCCTGGTTGTGGCGTTCTGCTGCATGCTGCACCCCTGTTATCAGCTGGAAACAGCAGAGGGTCAGCCGGACAAGTGATTGTTTTATTTAAATTATGAACATCAATTACATTGAGATTGGCCTGTGTAGTCTTAGTTATCATTAGCTCAAATATGTGTTTTATAAACAACTCACCGGAACAGTCTCAGAGTCCTGGCTTGCCAGTAGTTCATAAGGCGGATCAACAAAATACATGGAGTGTCTGGGGAAACCTGGTATGATGTTACTGAGCTGGAAACCAAACATCACCAGCCAGCTCTTCACGTCTGCAAAATAGATTTACATTCATTTAAACACGGCAAGATGTCACAACATAATTAGCTTACTTGATGGATATTTTTTTTTCAGAACAGGAAAACAAAACGCAATCATCGTTACCTGTCACATAGCTCTTGATGTCAATCATGTCACTGAGTGGGTTGTTGTTCTTAAACATGTACAGATTGAACGGGGCTGGTTCCTTGCCGATTTTAGGTAGGAGTTTATGGTCTGGTGCAGTCCATCTGCCTGCCACCACATCGTAGTCCCTCTGGGCAAAGTGCACCAGGTTGGTGAGTGGGTCGTAGAGCCCCCCGTGGAAGCCCACCACCATGTTGAAGTCAGGGTTGGAGTCGTGGTACACCTCCCCGTAGGCAGTGTACTGGAGCTGCTTGACCATCTGTCCGTTGCTGCTGAAGACGGCGAGCGGCGTGCCCGTGTTGTCCGAGGCGACATAGTAATCCTCCCCGCCGCTCACCTCCATGGCAAACAGATGGCCCTGCAGGTCGTAGTAGAAGGAGGTGATCTCCCCTCCAGAGTGGTTGTAAACGTGGGTGATCCTGCCGGGGTAGTTGAGGTCAGCGTAGAAGAACTGCAGGTGCTCTCCCTCGTTGGTCTTCCTGGAGACGCGGCGGCCCAGACCATCGTAGCGGTAACGGACGCTCCACCCCCTGGGCGTGCGGCTGTACGCCTGCTCCAGCAGCCCGTTGGAGTTGTAGTCGAACACGTCGGCGCCGCGCTGGCTCAGGACGCCGTCCTCGTCCACGCGGTACTGCATGTCGCCCAGGCGGGTGATGCGGTCGCGCAGGTCGTAGCGCAGCGGCAGCAGGCGGGCGCTGTTCCCAGGGTTCAGCAGGTGCAGGTTGCCGTTCAGGTCGTAGCTGTAGCGCCAGGTGGACCAATCGTTGACTTTGACCCCGACAAGCTGTCCGTCCCCGTCGTACTCATAGCGGTACTGTGTTGTGTTAGCATACGGCCCGATCTTCAGCTCTCTCTTGATGACCCGACCCATGCTGTCATACTGCACCGTCATCCAGTACATGAGCGAGCGGAAGATCTCGTACTGCACCTCTTTGATGCGGCCGTGGGCGTCAAAGTGCTTGCTGAGGGTCATCACTGCCGTGGTGATAATCTGGTTGATGTCATAGTATATAATGCCAAACTTGCCAAAGTGCTCCACCTTGCCTGAGATGTCATCGTAGCGGTAGAGGTCCAGGGGCAGGGGCGTCTCGCCGATCACAGGCTTGATGCTGGCCACGCGGAAGCTGTTGTCGTGGTAGGTGTAGTCGAAGCGGGCGTTGACCATGCCCTCCTCAGAGAAGCGGTACATCTGTCTGTCCACCAGGGGGCCTATTTTACGGTAACGGATTGTGCAGGAGAACCCGCCGCTCTGCAGGTTGACCATCTTCAATACTCCGGTCGTCTCGTCGTAGCCGAACGTAACGGCCGTGCCGTCGTACAGAACCTCAGACAGCTTGGCCAGCTTGCCGTACTTGTACATGACGTGTCGGCCCGTGCCCAGGTAGAAGGTGGCACGTGGTCGTCCGTCCTCGCTGAAGTCGTGGATGACGGTGGCGTTGCTCTCGGGAGGGTTGTAGATGTTGCGGATGTAGCCGACGGACACGTGGGTGGACATGGTGTGTCTGGCCATGCTGGGCATGGTGACAGAGGTGAGACGCCCTGAGGTGTCAAACTCAAACACATACTGCTTCTGACTCTGGAGGAGCAGAACCATGGACTGGGGAGGGAGATGGAAAATACAATACATTTAGCCTTTTATTCTGTACTGTGGTCTGGACATCCACAACAACAGACACCGTGAAAAACTTTAACAACAAAACTCAGGGACAGGCAAGAGTGGAAAACTGTCTTGACACTCTGTTCCCAGGCAACTAACAGTACACACAGAGACACACAGACATACAGAGACACACACAACACACACACACACACACACACACACACACACAGAGACACACACACACACACACACACACCCACACACACCCAGTAGTGTATCAGAATGCCTCACCTTGTCCAGATAGCTGAAGCTCCACACCTTCCCGTCCACAAAGGTGCGTGAGAGGATGCGTCCGAAGGTGTCAAACTCGCTCCTCTGGCTCATGCTGCCTCTCTGCAGACCCACCAGGCGTCCGGTGGGGGAGTAGGACACGTTGACCACAGCCAGGCTGCTGCTGGGAAGCCAGGTGGCTGGACGGCCCTGCTGGTCGTACATGATCCTCAGCGTGAACTTACGGTGGTCGTCATAGATCTTCTCTGTGCGAGTGTTGCGGTCAAAGTCGATGGAGAGGAGGTTCCTGCCGTGGGCCTGTGCAAAGTGAGGAAGGATATCACATTAGTCACAGGTACATGAGGTAGGAGAGGAAGACACCCTACGCTTTAAAATATTGTTTCTAAAAACTGAAAAACTCAATTTCCTCTCCTTTGCCAACTAGCAAAGCTAGTACAAGCAGAGCTGGCTGTGTACAAGTCATATATATATATATATATATATTTAAATTCAACAATATTACTCTCTAAAGTGTATATTGTAGCTCTATTTTCCTTCTCAGTGACACATGCTACCATACAGAGAGGGTCTTTAGTCTGACAGACAACAAGCTGCATTGATTAAAAAACCTCCAGAAATGGACTGACATTAGAAACTGAGCACTCCAGCTTACCCTCAGCTTTCTGCCATAGACGGTCACTTTGCTTTTGATTACTTCCTTCCTCATCCTCCACTCGATAGAATTCAGCCCGCTGTCGGTGGGCAGAGTGATGTTGCGCCGACCAATGGTAGGGCTGACCGAGCCGGCTAGGATGTGGGGCTCTGTGTGGAAGCTGAGGCCCATGCCGTTGGCATACGATACCCGGAGAGTGCCATTGTAACAGAACTGGTAGTTGTTCCGTACTTGGTCTGCAGGGGGGAGCAGCACACACACACACACACACACACACACACACACACACACACACACACACAGTTATATGAGAAGTGAGAAACTGAAGGCACGTTTTATTACAGAGAAGACATTCCATTTGATCTGATTGAGGAAATGCGTTCCCTGGATCTGTGTACTTTCCTCCCAGACAATAACAAGTATCCTCTCTCAGAATGACATGACCAAAGATAAAGAGGTTTTTAGTCTCTCAGCAAAATGCAGAACATGAGCCTTTTATTCAATTTACATGCAGTAACGAGATCATGGACTACATCTGAGGAGAAAAGGTATCTGGAAGCAAAATAATCCATGGAGTTTAACCCGAGGAAACTTCTTGAACACGTCTAACAAGACAAGAGTACTCAAAACCAGCTTTTAACGTCTTTCAAACTCAATTATCTCCTTGAAACAGGAGAAGTAAAGTTTGTGAGCCTTTAAAGACATATTTACTTTGTAGAGGCCATTTCAGTCAGAACTCCCACATTAGATTGAAATAAATTGTGCAGTTTAAGGTAGCCAAGTCACTTTTCCCTCTTTTACGAGCCCCCCACCAGGGCAGACTTTCATATAAATCTCTTAAATTCTTATTCTCATGACTCCAGTAGTTTCCAGACGTACAGATGAAATTGCATTTATTTTCTGTCAGACCTCCTCCGCGAGTCAGTGGGGAAATCCATTCTCCCTCTTGCTCTTCCACCCTCCCTGCTAAACGGCTGAAATAACCTCTGGGATCAGGGGCCGTCTTGTTGGGCAGCAATATGATGAAATTCCAATTCGTATAATATATTTTTTATGAGAAATCATCCTTTTAGGTGACATGTCAGTTACCTTGCACCACGGTGTAGGACGCTTCCACAGAGGACAGGTTGGTGATGACGGTGACGTCACCGTCTCTGTTGGAGCTCTCCATGTCGACGTTGATGGACTGCTCCATCTCCCGGTGCAGGCTGGTCACCACTCCCGTGGGGTAGGTGACGTTAGTCAGACGTCCCTCACTGTCATACCTGTATGGGGAGAATAGGACGGAGCTGAGCCAACGGGGCCATGGAGGAAAAATCCTACATGTGCTGGAAAATAAAGCTTGATTGTTTAATCAAATGTGAGACCAACAGATGTCCTGTAATGTAATGTTGTTTTGTTTTTTTGTCATTTAGCAGACGCTCTTATCCAGAGCGACTTACATGAGCAATTAGGGTTAAGTGCCTTGCTTAAGGGCACATCGACAGATTATTCACCTAGTCGGCTCGGGGATTAGAACCAGCGACCTTTCGGTTACTGGCACAACGCTCTTACCCACTAAGCTACCTTCCACCCCATGTAATGTAATGTATTGTAATGTAATGTAATGTAATGTATTGTAATGTAATGTAATGTATTCGAATCCAGGCTCTGTCGTAGCCGGCCGCGACCGGGAGACCCATGGGGCGGCGCACAATTGGCCCAGCGTTGTCCAGGGTAGGGGAGGGAATGGCCGGCAGGGATGTAGAGCATGGCGTTTGCAACGCCAGGGTTGTGGGTTCGATTCCCACGGGGGGCCAGTATGAAAAAAATAAAAAAATAATGTATGCACTCACTAACTGTAAGTCGCTCTGGATAAGAGTGTCTGCTAAATGACAAAAAAATGTAAATGTAAAATGTAAATGTATTCAGTGTAATACCAGGGTCAGACACCAGATGGCGACAGTCACATGACCATCCTGTAAACCATACACACTCTCTCTCTCGCATTATTTCCACGCCAAAAAATGGCGAACACTTATTTACTTCAGCCCACATGAACATGTGAGTTATATCACCGAATGGTTAATTTACCCAGTCGCATTACACATATTATACAAGTCAATTCACACATACTCATAAAAGTTGGTCCATCCAGTCTCATCGGCCTTGGAGGCCAGAAGGCCTGTGTTCGCAGCATAGCTCATCAGCGCCACCTCCTGGTTGAGGGCAGATACGGAGCGCAGGCCGCCGGCAGGGTCCAACCCCATGGTGACCACCTGGTTCTCAGGCAGCAGCACCAGCCTCAGCTGGCCAGAGCCGTCCCTCCTCACCCTCAGGGTGTTGTTACAGTTATCAGCCACAGCAGCCAGCTCCTCGTCCGGCCCGTAGGTGAAGTTATAGAGGGGTTCTCCAGTGATCAGACTGACTGTCTGTCTGTGGATCCCATCTCTGCTGAACACATAGAGCTCCTGTTCCCGTGGTGACCCCACCTCGTAAAGCCCCACGGGCGTGGCCACGGGCCTGTTGCGCCTCACTGCCCGCACACGGATGTTGTTTAGGTCAGCGATAAACAGCGTGCCATCGGGAGACACGGCAAGCGAGGAGGGGGCGTTGAGCCCGGCGTCTGTGGCGTAGCCCTCGTCGCCAAAGAAGCATTGACAGTTGATGTCGTTCTTGCAGTCACACTCAGCGGTGGCGCCGGCCAGCAGAGAGATCTCTCCGGAGGCGCTGACCTGCCGCACGCGGTTGATCTTCTTCTCGTCCGTCTCGGCGATGTAGAGCACGCCGCTGTGGGAGATGGCGATGGCCGTGGCGCTCTCCAGAGCCGAGTGGATGGCCAGCTTGCTCAGGGAGTAGTCGATGCCTGGGACCTGGCAGTGCATGGGCCTCCCAGCGACGATGCTGACCTGGTGGTTCTCAGTGATGCGCATGATCACATTGTTCTCCAGAACATACAGGGAGTTGTCTGTGGGGTTCACCGCCAGGTCAGTGGGCCATTCCAGACGCACCTAGATCAACAGACACAGAACACATGAGTCGTCACAAATCCACTGGACCCCCCCCCCCCCCAAAGGGCCTATAAGTCCCAAAGGGCCTATAAGTCCCAAAGGGCCTATAAGTCCCAAAGGGCCTATAAGTCCAAAACATTAAGATATAAAACATAGAGTTCCCTCCTGACCTGACTGACGTCCATGCTGGAGTCACAGCTGAGTGGACGGACCGCTGTGAGGTCATTGGTCTTGATCAGGGTGGAGATGATGCCGTTCTGGTCCACCTTGCGGATCATGGTGGCGTCAACAAAGTACATGAGGCCGTTCTTATCCACAGCGATCCCTGACAGACAGAAAGAAATAAGAAAGGGCGGAGTTAGAAATCATAACCCTTTTGACATGTGAAAACGAGTTCTGGTGCTGCTAACACAAACAGTCAAAACAAAGTCAAGGTTGGGCTCATCAAGCATTCTGTTGTAACATCATACTGACATCAGGATGTCGGTGTTTTAACGTGTCATCTCTCCTGTGACACCAAGTGACAGTGCAACACTCCGCCTGGCGGTTTGGTGTCAAGAAGAGCCGCCATCTCTTTTCCAGGTCACTGCTCTGAACAAATCACTGTCATTTACATACCCCGCTTCCCGAGGATAGCCTATCACTAGATAGATATTGAGCAGTGGAGGCTGCTGAGGGGAGGACGGCTCATAATAATGGCTGGAACGGAACTGATGGAATGGCGTCAAACACATGGAAACCATGGAAACCATGTGTATCATGTATTTGATACCATTCCACTGATTCCGCTCCAGCCATTACCACGAGCCTGTCCTCCCCAATTAAGGTGCCACCCACCTCCTGTGATATTGAGTGACAGCTAAACACCCCAAATGAACAGCAGGTGAACCTGTGTAAAATCCCAAAATATGAGTGCTTCCTACAAGGCTGTGTAAAAGTGACAGTCAGCTATAACAATTCTAATCCTTAAGGAAATTAGATGAGCGGCAGGGGCGGTGTGTTCAATAGGGCGATATGGGCGACGCACTGCCAAACGGGAAAAGGAAGGGATTTTTTTTCTAATCAATTATATCACGGCAACAGTAGTTATCAGTGTTGTAATCTAGACGTCTGATCTGCCACAGTGCCACTAAATGTCCAATCAGGCTAAAGTCGTGCTTCAAATGCCCCCCCCCCCCCCCTTTGGGGCGATTTCAGTCAGGTTGAAAATCGCCCAGAAGTCTGTCATAGACTCCCATGTAAAATCTATTTTTTTCAAATATCAGAGCTTTCAATACAATCTCTATGGGTTTCTGAGGGCTTGCACTTACGCGCTTTCGTCATACGTAACGTAACCATGAACGTAACTAAGAAAAGAGCGGGTAGCAGCGTCAATCAATTCACTATTACTGTCAAAATGGCTAGGCTTCAGTGCAACTCGATTGTGTCTTTGAAAGAAGTTCCTTTTTGTCGGCGAACAAATGAAGATAAATTGGCAACGAAATAATTAGGACCTCCCAGACCAAATTTAATAATTCAACAGGTTTCTACTAAAGGGGGGAAGTCCTACACCCGAGGATTTTCCAAAAATTGGTACGAACGAAAAACCTGGCTAGCAGGCTGCGATGTAGCTAATGCAGTCTTCTGCTACCCCCTGCTTACTCTTTCACCCTGAAGGCGGCACGGCAGACAGCACCGCTTGGACAGCGACTGGTGTGTAACGGACATGCACCATCTTTCAGGAAAGATTAAGAAACATGAGCTGTCAAAGACCCACATGGATAGCTGTTTGAGATTGTCTGCTTTGGGGAGAGTGAACATTCCCACTCAACTGGATGAGGGATACAGGCTAGCTGTCCGCCGCCACAACGATGAGGTTAGTGTTGATAATCACAAGTTTACTGGAGAACTGAAACTGACAAGGCTGACAAGATAGGACCCTTTTGTCCATTGTTATTGGATAGGAACATAACTTATAACCAGCTCCTGACCTAAATAGATCTTAGCACAACATTTTACTCAACATATCATATTCCATATTCACTATAACAAATATATTTACTACGACATTAGCAAGAACCGCCACATCCTCAGCCGGCTAATCCAGTGTGTGAAGTTTTGCGGAGTGTTTGAGTTAGCTTTGCGAGGCAAAGATGAAACTGAGGGCTCCACCAACCCTGGTAAGCCAACACTTTTGAGATCAGTCAATAAATGCTTCTGGTATTGACTTATATGCTGCCCCTGTCTTCATGTTGTTGCTGGACATATCTTTTTTAAAATGTGTGTAGGTCACCTAAATCATCAGAAAAATTGCCCCCCCTGAGAATTTTTTCAGGAGCCGCCACTGATGAGCGGAATGGATTTTATAGTGAACGCGTGGAGCACAGCCACCCTGCCCTGCATCAGTACTCAGTAACAAGTCACTGTCACCTCCCCAGTCAGGGTTGATAGCCCCTGCCCCTGGTACTCCCCCACGACGCCAGGACAGCGGAGTCACTCACCACCTTCCGGAGACACTTGAAACCCTACTTCTTTAAGGAATACCTGGAATAGTATAAAGTAATCCTTCTATCCCCCCACCCCCACCCCCCCATAAAAAAAAATAAGAAAAAAAGTGGTTGTCCCACTTGCTATCATAAATTGAATGCACCAATTTGTAAGTCGCTCTGGATAAGAGCGTCTGCTAAATGATGTAAATGTAAATGTACTCACCCCTGGGGTTCATGAGTGCGGCCTCCACGGCCTTGCCCCCGTCCCCACAGCGAGCCTCGTCGAAGGGGACACACTGCTCGCCGGTCCCAGCCACCACCTGGGCATTGTCCAACAACTGCCGCCCGCTGGTCAGCGAGCGCACGCGGTATATCTGCCGAGAGTTGGTGTCTGAGAGAAAGACCGCCCCAGACATTGGGTCCACCGCTAGGTAGTACTTGTGTGTTGGGTTGTTCCTACGGAGAAATTATAAGATAAAATAACAATAATAACCCGCAGCAACAAAAATCTATTTCAAGAGGTGTGACAGCTAATCCCTCAAAGGACTAAAACAGAGATTGGGAATACATTCAATAAGCGTACCAACATACAGGAAGATAACTATCACTTCTGCTACAGCTGTATGTCAGACAATGTCACCAAGCTGTTGGAGGACGCATAACTTACCCATGCCTCAAGTCTTTATTTCTGAAAAACAAAAGAAAGAAAAACAACCTTGTTAGTTTCTGCCCATCATCCCATCATCCTACTTAACCCCTCCCCCACTGATACCCTCCCACACTGATACCCTCCCCCACTGATACCCTCTGTACATTGATACCCTACCTGAGCTCCAGCACGGCCGTGGTGTTGAGGGTGGGGTAGACCCGGCGGATGAAGTTGAGGTCTCCCACATACAGGCTGCCGTCCCCCCCACAGGCCAGCGCCATGGGGGCCAGCAGCTTGTTGCCCTCGGCCAGACCACTGCAGCTGGGACAGGAGATACTGCGCCTGCGCCCATTACCCATGATGCTGTTGATGACTGGAGGCTGCTGCTCCGACACAAACACGTTCTCTCCACTGCCCTTATGTAAGATCCCTGAAACAGTAGAGGCATTCCGATTCAAAACAATATCCTTTTAGATCCTAAACTTCACAGCCACGCCAAGAATACAGCTCGGGAACAAAGAACCAGAGACACTTTTTAATCAGCCTCCATCTTAATATTAACTTACTTATCATTTTAAGACTTTCAATTCCCTGGGTATCCAAAAATAAAACAAAGTAATTAAATCTGTAATCCAATCCTGTTCAATCTGTTGCTATAGAAACAAAGTGAATGTGAGGGGGTGAGAGTCAGAGTAGTATATATATATATATATATATATATATATATATATATATATATATATATATATAGTGGCTGATAAGTCTGGCTGCACATCTGACTGGCTGATTTACTGCAAATTGAGAAATTATGTGACTAAACTCAACAAAAAGAAGAAACTGTATTATGAAGCCAAGATCAATTATATAAAGAATAATGGAAAAAAAACGTTGGAATACGTTAAATGAAATTATGGGCAGAAAGACAAATTCAACTTCATCTTTCATCCAATCAGATGGCTTATTCATCACGTTGCCAATTCTTTTAATGATTACTTCATTGGCAAAGTGGGAAAACTTAAGACAGGAAATGCCAACAACGAACAGTGAGCCATCGTATTCATGCATAATAAAAACTAATAATAATAAAAAAAAGCACTGTAAGTTAGAATTTTGTAAAGTTAGTGTGGGAGAGGTGGAAAAGTTATTGTTATCGGTCAATAATGACAAACCTCCTGGCATTGACAACTTAGATGGAAAGCTACTGAGGATGGTATGTATATGTATATGTCATATTTTTAATCTGAGCCTGAAGGAAATTGTTTCTAACATGTATTGTCTCAGGGGGGTGAATACTTATCTAATCAAGATACATTAGTGTTTTATTTTTCATATTAAAAAATAAAAATAAGTGTTAGAATTTTTCTTCCACTTTGACATTACAGAGTACTTTGTGTAGATCGTTGACCAAAAATGACAACTACATCCATTTTAATCCCACTTTGTAACAACAAAATGTGGAAAAAGTCAAGGGGTGTGAATACTGTCTGATGGCACTGTATGTGTAACTAACCTTGTGGGGAAACACAATTCAGTCCCATTCAAAATCCTATTTTCCCTAACCCTAACCCGTACCCTAACACCTAACCTTAACCCTAACCCTAGCTCCTAACCCTAACCATAAACCTAACCCTAGCTCCTAACCCTAAAACTAACCCTAGCTCCTAACCCTAACACTAAACCTAATTCTAACCCTAACATGAATTCTTACCTTAACCCTAAACCCCCTAGAAATAGCATTTGACCTCATGGGGACTAACAAAATGTCGCCAGTTGGCCAAATTTCTGTTCGTTTACTATTCCTGGTGGAGACTTCTGGTCCACACACACACACACACACACACACACACACACACACACACACACACACACACACACACACACACACACACACACACACACACTCATGTTTTTAAATGGATGTAAATTGTAAAGTCTTTTGTCTGTAATGTATTTTTCATTTTGTGTCAGACCCCAGTAAGACTAGCTGTCGTCATTGGCATCGGCTAATGGGGATCCTAATAAATCTAATACAAAAGATTAGTGTTTATCATCTTATTGACCCCCTTGCTTACATTTTACATTTTAGTCATTTAGCAGACGCTCTTATCCAGAGCGACTTACAGTTAAGTGAGTGCATACATTTTCATACTGCCCCCCCCCCCCCCCCCCGTGGGAAACGAACCCACAACCCTGGCGTTGCAAGCGCCACGCTCCACCAACTGAGCTACAGGGGACCTACACGTCGACTGCTTGTCCCCTGTCTGTCATTGCCCGCACACAGGAACATTCCATTGGTATTCAGGACACGTGTAATGCTGTCAAAACACAGAGGGCAGTGTTGTAGGAGGAGATACCCCAGTGGCACTGCACTGATATACAGATGAGAGAAGACAGGGCTTCTTGGATGTACTCAAAGAAGCTGTCCGGTTTCAGTGACCATGTAGCCACACCTTTTTTAACATTTCGCAACACTAAACAAGAACACGTGTGAATGATCCGACTGTGGTAGTAGCCCATCTGTCCTGGTGTGAGTGAAGTTAGTCCTGTTCTAAAGGCTGTAGGTCTGTATGGTGGAAGTGGTTAATGCAGCAGACCCCAGTGAACACCAACAGCCTATTTTTTAAATGTTTTTACATTTTTAGCAGACGCTCTTATCCAGAGTGTTAAGTGCCTTGCTCAAGGGCACATCAACAGATTTTTCACCTAGTCGGCTCGGGGATTAGAACCAGCGACCTTTCGGTTACTGGTACAACGCTCTTAACCACTAAGCTACCTGCCGCCCTAGGCTTGTTGGCATGGGTTCAAATCTGACCCACTGCCCTTCCGACTCGCAATCTCTCCTGCCTTTCCTGTCTCCTCTTCACTGTCCTATCGCAATCAAATAAATCAAACCCACAAAATATTAAAACAAAATGCTGTAGGTCGTACCACTGGCAATGTTGAGGGTGTGGTGTTTGTCCAGGGACCAGCCCCCTAGGTTGGAGGGCAGCAGCTCATATCCCTGCAGCACCGCTGTCCTCTTCTCCCATAGGATCTGACTGGGACACGTCTCATACTCAAACCCCACTGACACTGTAGAAGAACAGAGGAGAATGCCACTTTATTCTCCATCCAAACTTTAGCATCACCTCATAAGTAACACAGAATTTAAAATCACATTGCATGGCACATACAGTCATTGAATGCTTTTAAAATGTACTCTTCGCCGGTCACGTGGACAAGCGCATCAGGTTCAGTTTGCTTCAATAAGAATGTTAATCAGGCGAGTGAGATTTAATGAGACGTGTGTGTGTGCACAGAATGAAGCGTGATCACATGCTGTATGTGTGAATGCACGGGGCCCCGAGGTAGACAACTGTTCACACCTACACAGTATCACACAGTATGTTACTGTGTAGGTGTCAACTTAATTAAACGTGTGCTAATGTAGTGAAGGACTTTTGTTTGATTAGCTGAGTGAGAGATTGTCAGAAAGTCACAACACAATGTTGTGGTAACAGATGACATTGTACTGTGTCTGGATAGATACATCTGATATAACGGACCAAACATCTCACGCTGCTACTCACCAGATGCCTGGGTCAGACCATAGACCCTCTGCCTGTAGGCATCTGTCTTGTCCCAGATGTAGGTGTAGGCCAGGTTAGGAGAGGCGTGGAACCACTTCTGGAAGAGATGCCCCTCCACGGCCACCATCAGGTGCACCTTGGCCAGGGACAGGGGTACCATCGCCTGGGTCATGGTCACCTTCAGCAGGGCGCGGTACCCCGGGGCACGAGAGCTCAGGTAGCACAGCTTCAGACCTGTGCCCGGGATCTCCAGCTGCTCATGAACCACCTAGGAGGAGCAGGGAGAGAGGGAGTCAGTGAAAGAAAGAGGGAGAGGAAGAGAGAGACGTGAGAGAGAGAAGAGACAAGGAAGTGTGAGAGAAAGATAGACGGAGAGAGAGAGAGAGAAAGAGAGCTAGAGAGAGAGAGCGAGAGAGCGAGAGAGAGAGAGCGAGAGAGCAAGAGAGAGAGAGAGAGAGAGAGCTAGAGAGAGAGAGAGAGAGAGAGAGAGAGAGAAAGAGAGCTAGAGAGAGAGAGAGAGAGCTAGAGAGAGAGAAACAGAGAAAGAGAGCTAGAGAGAGAGAGAGAGAGAGAGAGAGAGAGAGAGCTAGAGAGAGAGAGAGAGAGCGAGAGAGAGAGAGAGCTAGAGAGAGAGAAACAGAGAAAGAGAGCTAGAGAGAGAGCGAGAGCGAGAGCGAGAGCGAGAGAGAGAGAGAGAGCGAGAGAGAGAGCGACAGCGAGAGAGCGAGAGCGAGAGCGAGAGCGAGAGCGAGAGAGAGAGAGAGGGAGCTAGAGAGAGAGAGAGAGAGAGAGTGCTGTGTATGCACCTGAGTCTCAGGGATGATGTGCCTTTCTGCAGGGTGGGAGCTGTAGAAGGAGGAGAGGGGCGAGGCCACCACCACGGGGTCAGGGTGGACGTAACCGCTGAGGTCACAGGCTGGGATGGTATTCTCCTCCGTCTTCAGCACTAGCGTGTCCATGGCATAGAACCGGTTCCAGGGTAGCCACACTGTGCGCTCCTGGCTCAGGAACGGAGCTCGCTCGAAGCGCAGGGCCAGAGACACACCCCCATTGGCCACCAGGTCAAATCTAGAGAGGAAGAAAAACAGAGGACAGGGGGGTTATAAATACTTTGATCCTCACCGTTCATCCATTCACTCAAAGTCATGGGGGGGCCTAAGGGACATAAATCATACATCTAAAGATCTGTTGTCATGGTTACTTACGTGCCGTCCTGTCGAGTCAGGGTGAAGCCATAGTGAGGGTACTTGACGAACGTCACGTTGACCCCCACCAGGGGAGTCCCGTCCGTGGTCAGGACCTGGCCTCTGATCAACGCCGCCAGGCTGCAACAGAGGATATAGCTGCTTCCTAACTGAAGGTACGGAGATGGTGTAACAGCGTTCGGAAAGTATTCAGACCCCTTGACTTTTTCCACATTTTGTTATGTTACAGTCTTATTCTAAAATGGATTAAAATCGTTTTCCCCCTCATCAATCTACACACAATACCCCATAATGACAAAGCAAAAACAGGTTTTTAGAAACTTTAGCAAATGTATTCTAAGTAAAAAACTGAAATATCACATTTACATAAGTATTCAGACCCTTTACTCAGTACTTTGTTGAATCACCTTTGGCAGCGATTACAGCCTCAAAGCGTCTTGGGTATGACGCTACAAGCTTGGCACACCTGTATTTGGGGAGTTTCTCCCATTCTTCTCTGCAGATCCTCTCAAGCTCTGTCAGGTTGGATGGGGAACGTCGCTGCACAGCTATTTTCAGGTCTCTCCAGAGATGTTCGATCAGGTTCAAGTCCGGGCTCTGGCCGGGCCACTCAAGGACATTCAGAGACTTGTCCCGAAGCCACTCCTGCGTTGTCTTGGCTGTGTCCTTACTGGCATTGTCCTGTTGGAAGGTGACTACTCTCCCTGTCCCTGTCGCTGAAAAATATCCCCACATCATGATACTGCCACCACCATGCTTCACCATAGGGATGGTGCCAGGTTTACTCCGGACGTGACGCTTTGCATTCAGGCTAAAGAGTTCAATCTTGGTTTCATCACCAGAGAATCTTGTTTCTCATGGTCTGAGAATCCTTTAGGTGCCTTTTGGCAAACTCCAAGTGGGCTGTCATGTGCCTTTTACTGAGGAGTGGCTTCCGTCTGGCCACTCTACCATAAAGGCCTGATTGGTGGAGTGCTGCAGAGATGGTTGTCCTTCTGGAAGGTTCTCCCATCTCCACAGAGGAACTCTAGAGCTCTGTCAGAGTGACCATCGGGTTCTTGGTCACCTCCCTGACCAAGGCCCTTCTCCCCCGATTGCTCAGTTTGGCCGGGCGGCCAGCTCTAGGAAGAGTCTTGGTGGTTCCAAACTTCTTCCATTAAACAATGATGGAGGTCACTGTGTTCTTGGGGACCTTCAATGCTGCAGACATTTTTTGGTACCCTTCCCCAGATCTGTGCCTCAACACAATCCTGTCTCGGAGCTCTACGGACAATTCCATTGACCTCATAGTTTGGTTTTTGCTCTGTCATGCAATGTCAACTGTGGGACCTTATATAGACAGGTGTGTGTCTTTCCAAATCATGTCCAATCAATTGGATTTACCACAGGTGGACTCCAATCACGTTGTAGAAACATCTCAAGGATGATAAATGGAAATAGGATGCACCTGAGCTCAATTTCGAGTCTAATAGCAAAGGGCATTTTTTATTTTTAATACATTTGCAAACATTTCTATAAACCTGTTTTAGCTTTGTCATTATGGGGTATTGTGTGTAGATTGATGAGGGAATACATTAATTTAATCAATGTTAGAATAAGGCTGTAACGTAACAAAATGTGGAAAAAGTCAAGGGGTCTGAATCAGGGGCGGCCTGTTCAATAGGGCGATATGGGCGACGCACTGCCAAACGGGAAAAGGAAGGGATTTTTTTTCTAATCAATTATATCACGGCAACAGTAGTTATCAGTGTTGTAATCTATACGTCTGATCTGCCACAGTGCCACACTGCCACTAAATGTCGAATCAGGCTAAAGTCGTGCTTCAAATGGCTCCCCCCCCTTTTGGGGCGATTTCAGTCAGGTTGAAAATCGCCCAGAAGTCTGTCATAGACTCCCATGTAAAATCTATTTTTTTCAAATTTCAGAGCTTTCAATACAATCTCTATGGGTGTCTGAGGGCTTGCACTTACGCGCTTTCGTCATACGTAACGTAACCATGAACGTAACTAAGAAAAGAGCGGATTGTGTCTTTGAAAGAAGTTCCTTTTTGTCGGCGAACAAATGAAGATAAATTGGCAACGAAACAATTAGGACCTCCCAGACCAAATTTAATAATTCAACAGGTTTCTACTAAAGGCGGAAAGTCCTACACCCGAGGATTTTCCAAAAATTGGTACGAACGAAAAAAGACATTGCCACTCAACTGGATGAGGGATACAGGCTAGCTGTCCGCCGCCACAACGATGAGGTTAGTGTTGATAATCACAAGTTTACTGGAGAACTGAGACCAAGTAGAGACTTTGGACAGGGTGGATATGGTATAATAAAGGCAGTTTATTCAGAGGTAAAGATATCTGGAATCGCGTGCACGGACCCGTTCGTCAAACTCTCAGGGAGCTATACATTAAGCCCCATTACTTACCATATCAGATAAGAGAAATTGCTGCAGCTACATATATTTTACATCCTGGCCCTACATAGTTCACTATTTGCATCACTTACCAACATATTACATGTGGTCATATATGCTTGGAAAGTGGAGATGCCATAGAACGTCAAAAAAGTAAACATTGCTGGAGACACATTGCCGTTTTGGAGAAGACATCGCGTTTGCTAGCGAAGAGATTTGTTGTGGCAAATGAACTTGGGCTGGGAATTGCCAGGGACCTCACGATAAGATATATGCATTGCGAGTCTCATGATTCTATACGTATTGCGATTCGATACTGTGATTTTATTGCGCACCATATGTCTGTTGCAGAGGGATCAGAAAGCCATGAGAACGAGTTTTGATCAGTCATGGAAATAAAAGTGCTGAAAACAAATTGGCTCCCAATGTGAAAAGATTGAGAACAAGCTATGAAGGAACAATAATGGTGTTTTGGTGCAGGTACAGCCAACTAGCGCTAAAATATTGCGATATTGTCAATACAGTATATCGTAAAGTATCACTATGTAACTCGATTTCTTTCACCCCAATCCCTCAAATTAACGGTAAATAACTGAATTGTTTGCCCCACATTTAGCTAAGATGATTAGCTAGCCAGCTAAAATGTTTTATTTAGTTAGCAGTCGCATCTACAATAGTTTACTGTCAATAACATGTCTCCAAAAATGACGTGGTGTCTCCAATTGTGTTGACATTTTACAATTGCGATGCGCATCCATGAGTATCCACTTTCTGTAGCTCAGCTGGTAGAGCACTGCGCTTGTAACGCCAAGGTAGTGGGTTCGATCCCCGGGATCACCCATACACAAAAATGTATGCACGCATGACTGTAAGTCGCTTTGGATAAAAGCGTCTGCTAAATGGCATAATATTATTATTATTATTATTATCTGAAGAGAGCCCCGAAACATTGTGTGCAGACATTTTATGCAATAAATGAAGTAGGTTGAATCTAGTAGTTCTGATCTTCTGATTGGTCCTGATGAGTTGGGCGAGGTCCCCTCCAGGCTACTGTCACTGTTGCATTGGCTCTGAGTCGGGTTCTCTGTCTTCAAATGTTCAGCCTAAGAGAGGGGATTTTTGTGTGTGTGTGTGTGTGTGTGTTTAACAGTGATGATGTGTGTGTGTGTGTGTGTGTGTGTTTAACAGTGATGATGTGTGTGTGTGTGTGTTTGTGTGTGTGTGTGTGTGTGTCCTCAGAGCAAGAACTCGTGAGTTGGAAGAACTGAGAGGCCTATGGCGTGGGTGTTGTCCTTGGCCACCTGCTGACAAGGCTGACAAGATAGGACCCTTTTGTCCATTGTTATTGGATAGGAACAGAACTTATAACCAGCTCCTGACCTAAATAGATCTTAGCACAACATTTTACTCAACATATCATATTCCATATTCACTATAACAAATATATTTACTACGACATTAGCAAGAACCGCCACATCCTCAGCCGGCTAATCCAGTGTGTGAAGTTTTGCGGAGTGTTTGAGTTAGCTTTGCGAGGCAAAGATGAAACTGAGGGCTCCACCAACCCTGGTAAGCCAACACTTTTGAGATCAGTCAATAAATGCTTCTGGTATTGACTTATATGCTGCCCCTGTCTTCATGTTGTTGCTGGACATATCTTTTTTAAAATGTGTGTAGGTCACCTAAATCATCAGAAAAATTGCCCCCCCTGAGAATTTTTTCAGGAGCCGCCACTGGTCTGAATACTTTCCGAATGCACTGTATGACTGTCAAAGTCAGTGGTAATTACTTTAGAATATTCTGACACAATATATGCTGATGTTTACTGTACAACCAGTTGATTCTATCCTGAAGTAACTGGAATTGATAGATGGGTACACTACCTTGAGTTGAAGGGGTTGTTTCCAGGAATGATGTGGGTACCATCCCTCCCCACCAGCAGCTTGACTCTGTCGTAGAATGACCTGACTTTCAGCGAAGGTGATTGGCTCTGCTGGATGATCTGCAGTGGATCCCTTGCTCCCAGGCACAGTGGATTGGTCAGGCACAGACTCTGAGTGCAGCAGTCGGGATCCATGCAGTCTGTCAGTCCGTCTGCAAGGGGAAGCACATAATAAAATAATCTGGACAGACAGACACCGCTGCAAACTAAATAATGATTCAATGGCATTTTTTTATTTGGCATTTTTCCTTTTGTTGTTGGGCAGAATAGAACAAGAGTATTGCTCAAGCAGGGGCAGAGCTGAGACAACAGTGCAACAAAGAACATTTAAAAACATTGCATGCAGGTTTAGCATCTGTATGCCCTCTACAGTATTGGTCTTCACAAAGTTCGCTGCTTCAGTGTTATGAGATATTTTTGTCGGATGTTACTATGGTATGCTGAAGTATAATTACAAGCATTCCATAAGTGTCAAAGGCTTTTATTGACAATTACATTAAGTTTATGCAAAGAGTCAATATTTGCAGTGTTGACCCTTCTTTTTCAAGACCTCTGCAATCCGCCCTGGCATGCTGTCAATTAACTTCTGGGCCACATCCTGACTGATGGCAGCCCATTCTTGCATAATCAATGCTTGGAGTTTGTCAGAATTTGTGGGTTTTTGTTTGTCCACCCGCCTCTTGAGGATCGACCACAAATTCTCAACGGGATTAAGGTCTGGGGAGTTTCCTGGCCATGGACCCAAAATGTTGATGTTTTGTTCCCCAAGCCACTTAGTTATCACTTTTGCCTTAAGGCAATGTGCTCCATCATGCTGGAAAAGGCATTGGTCGTCACCAAACTGTTCTTGGATGGTTGGGAGAAGTTGCTCTCGCAGGATGTGTTGGTACCATTCTTTATTCATGGCTGTGTTCTTAGGCAAAATTGTGAGTGAGCCCACTCCCTTGGCTGAGAAGCAACCCCACACATGAATTATCTCAGGATGCTTTACTGTTGGCATGACACAGGACTGATGGTAGCGCTCACCTTGTCTTCTCCGGAGAAGGTGTTTTCCGGATGCCCCAAACAATCGGAAAGGGGATTCATCAGAGAAAATGACTTTACCCCAGTCCTAAAGAGTTCAATCCCTGTACCTTTTACAGAATATCAGTCTGTCCCTGATGTTTTTCCTGGAGAGAAGTGGCTTCTTTGCTGCCCTTCTTGACACCAGGCCATCCTCCAAAAGTATTTGCCTCACTGTGCGTGCAGATGCACTCACACCTGCCTGCTGCCATTCCTGAGCAAGCTCTGCACTGGTGGTGGCCCGATCCCGCAGCTGAATCAACTTTAGGAGACGGTCCTGGCGCTTGCTGGACTTTCTTGGGCGCCCCTGATGCCTTCTTCAGAACAATTGAACCTCTCTCCATGATGTTCTTGATGATCCGATAAATGGTTGATTTAGGTGCAATCTTACTAGCAGCAATATCCTTGCCTGTGAAGCCCTTTTTGTGCAAAGCAATGATGACGGCATGTGTTTCCTTGCAGGTAACCATGGTTAATAGATAAAGATAAATGATTTCAAGCACCACCCTACTTTTAAAGCGTCCAGTCTGTTATTCTAACTCAATCAGCATGACAGAGTGATCTCCAGCCTTGTCCTCGTCAACACTCTCACCTGTGTTAACGAGAGAATCACTGACATGATGTCAGCTGGTTCTTTTGTGGCAGGGCTGAAATGCAGTGGAAATTTTTTTTTGGGATTAAGTTCATTTTCATGGCAAAGAGGGACTTTGCAATTAATTGCAATTCATCTGATCACTCTTCATGACATTCTGGAGTATATGCAAATTGCCATCATCAAAACAGAGGCAGCAGACTTAGTATTAGTATTTGTGTCATTCTCAAAATATTTGACCACGACTGTACACTGTGTCCACATAAACCACAACATATACATGATTCAAATATATATTCCCTTTCCATTCTTTTCATGATTCTTTTATGAGACAGTTCATTTATTTCTCTTCATCTAATGTTATATTTTCATTAGGATGGGTGTGCTATTTTTTCTCATTCCTAATGATGTTATTTTTTCTCGAAGGTTCTCCTTTAGAAGTTGTGATCCGCAACCTGCTCCCCAGCACAGTGCCTGCCTGTCCTACTTTTAATCAAAACCAATGACACTGACATCAAAGTCAAACAGGACTTCACTCACAACCCTAAAGGGCGTATCGTTTTTCATCTCTCGCTCTCTTTCTACACGCTAACACAAGCAAGCGCGTTTCTTCAGAACTGTCAAAACAAACACCGTCAACTATGCAAACAGACTTTTTCCTGTCTGATCTTTCAGCTTTTATTCGGTGAAATAATGAACACAGAGACAAACAGAGGGGGAGAGACAGAGAGGGAGGGAGACTGATAAACACAGACAGACAGATTAAGGACGAGAGTAGGAACTATGACAACATCTCCATTGAAGAAGGAAGATTTTTGGATTAACCACAACATCCAGCCTGCCAGGCATCACATTGAAATGGAAATGCTGTTTAAACCCCTTATTGTGCTCTGATCATATTATCCTATTGCTCAGATGGGGGAGATGAAAGGTAAGATGTAAGAAAAGCATCTGGACTCAATTGCCTGACATACCACAGAGAAAACACTCTTTAAGATCGACATAGCTCTGGCCTTGGCACACTACTTAGCCGCTAAGCTAAGGAGAAATAGACCTGGGTATCATTTTCATGTTAGATAACCCTGCCCAGACAGACTGACTTGGGCTGGCTGGCTGCTTGGAGCGGAGCTGCTGCTTGCCCTGTGAAAAGCATCCATCTCCGAGGCGTCTTTGATCCTCTCACAAATGGTCACAGGAGGGGGGGTGGGGGGGGGTCACTTCATCTTCCACAAGGGAGGGAGGGGTAGATAATATGGGCATCCATCTCAGCAAACTCCAGGTCACTGATCCCCATGCACTCTTGGGAGGAGGAGGTGGAGGCGGCATTGATTCAGCCAGCCTCTCCTCTCCTCTCTCCCCAGCCCGCTCAGTGCTAGCTCACACAGACAGAAGGATTCCATAATTGGGACATTCAGGCCTGATAACACTAGCCCCACAATCACACCTCTTTGATCCTCTAACAACACTCACTGGGAGGAAACCTCATAGAGAAACCCAGGCAGGCGTCTGGCTGTCTGGCTGACTACTGCTCATCCGGGAGAATCAAATAGCTTGTCAATTGCCATACCTGAGAGACGCTGCTGTGCCTTACAAGAGGATATTTACAGGAAATAAAGAGATATTTCCCCCTCATCAGCAGTACAGTTGCACAAATACTGTAAGTGCACCACTGTTGATTCCAAATCAAACCATGACTAATGCATGACAATGTCATACCTTCATTTTTTTCCCCCCCATAGGCAAATCTACAGCCTTTCCTCAGCCTGCCTCCTGTGACCCTTCACCACTCACCTCCTTCGTTGTCCTTGTTGTCGGCACAGGAGATCTCCATGGCAACACTGCAGCCAGGTCCTCTCCAGCCAGTGTGGCATTCACAGTGCCAGCTGTTCTGTCCCAGGCTGCATTGGCCATTCCTGTTACACAGACCCGGGCACCCATCTGAGAGAGAGATGGGGGAGGGAGGGAGGGAGGAAAAGAGAGGAGGGGTGGACAGGGACCAGAGGAGAGGTCAGTAATAGTGATTTAGTTGTACCAGCTCACCAACATTATATATTTAGTCTCTGTCTGCCGTTGCAGGTTGCAGCACACAACAAGCGCTATAAAAAAAACACTATTGATTACGTGGCAGGGGGATTGCATTTCATGATAACAATGCTCTTCTTGTGCATGTGGATTTCATACAGCTACAGTATATACCCTAGCATCACAACGGAGGGTTTTGGCGTGCGGTAAATTGTTTTCCTCAATATCCATTCACAGCAAAGGGTGTTCAATAAAAGAAAGTACACAAGTTCACAGCCGATTAATTTGCGGTGGTTGATTTGCCTCTGGAGGCTGGCTGGGGTGTAATGCTGCCTCAAGAGAGAATTTGATTAGGGGAAGCTGATGAGATTACAAGACACAGGGAGTGAGATCAACAGGAGAGATGCTTTACAGTATATCACTGTAGTCAATGTAATACAGTCAATGTAATACACCCTCAGCATATGTAATATTCTCCCAGGCTAGGTGAATGAAGAGGACATAACGAATGTTGCTGGGACATCTGTCTCAGTGGTGTAGGGTAGGTCTGTACAGGATACTCTCCCGAGTGGCGCAGTGGTCTAAGGCACTGCATCGCAGTGCTAGCTGTGCCACTAGAGGTCCTGGTTCGAATCCAGGCTCTGTCGCGACCGGGAGACCCATGGGGCGGCGCACAGGGTAGGGGAGGGAATGGCCGGCAGGGATGTAGCTCAGTTGGTAGAGCATGGCGTTTGCAACGCCAGGGTTGTGGGTTCAATTCCCACGGGGGGCCAGTATAAAAAAATAATGTATGCACTCACTAACTGTAAGTCGCTCTGGATAAGAGTGTCTGCTAAATGACTAAAATGTAATGTTGGGACCAGGCAGTGGGAGGTACTAGACTGTAAATCAACAAAACTCGCCAATGGTGTTTAGTGAATTACCATCTCCAAGGTCAAAAGAGCAGACTTCTCTGAGAGAAGATAAATGTGAATCTATAAACTGTATTTAATAATCAGAGACTTTCGTCAAAATGAGGAACCCTCAAGATTTACAAATCTAATTAATGCGTATTAACCTTTTACTTTAAGCCGGCCTAACAACATGGCTGCCGTCCTGATGTGGAGCAGCACAGTCATTAGCATCCCAAAAGGGATGAGCACGCAGCTCCACAGGTACAACCCATCTATAAGTATTCTACCTACTGCTGTGCAGACGTAGCTAAAAGGCCAAGACCATTAATATTCCCATGGAGGGAGCAGAATGCTGCAGCAGAAATAGCAGCCTACCGGTCTCCACTGAGCCTACTTAACATGGAGTAGAAATGCTAATGGACACTGCTAGCTAACTGTGTGTTTACAGCTAGTGTTAACAACTATACATAGCTAGACAGAGAGACAAGCTAACAGGTAGACACTCACAAACAGACATAGATAGACCAAACTGACACGTTAGTCTTACGTTGAACAAAGTACAAGAGAAAAACCAATGCAATGGGGACTGTTAGGAAGGGGTGGAAAGAGTGCACTAGCTGAATATCCCAATATGAGGGACCAATGGGGATGCTAGCGAATGAGTGTTAGCATTACACTACTGTAACTCTAGAACACCAACTACCACTAAGACATTGAGCGCACACGTCACAATACTAAGGATGCCTCTTCAACACAAGCTCTGTTTGAGGCCTGGTGAACTAAAGTACAAATCAGACCGCCACTTGGCCAAATACAATACCTTGTTCCAAGCTATCCCAAAAGTCTGCAAAAAAAAAAAAAAAAACATGGCGGGTTTGAGAAGTTGTTTGTGTGTGGAGGAGGAAGTGGGATTCTGAACATGGCGTGGTTCCTCACAGGTAAAGAGAAGTGAGATGGAGGTGACTGACACCAAGGCCACCTCCATCTCTCTCCTCTTTACCTGTGAAAAACCACGCCATGTAATGCTACTGAGCGCGACGTTTGTTGCGTGTTTCTCACTGAAACATGGCTGTCTTCAGACTGTAGTGCCGCTCTTATTGAAGCATTCCCCCCCCCCGGACTACAGATTTTCATACTCTATCAGAAAAGGGGAAAGGTTGGGGGGACAGCCTCTATTTTTACTAATGCTCTCAGCTGTAGTTTGGCGACTTTGGGTTTTTAAGCATCATGCTACACTGATTAAATGTCAGCCACCAGTGCTGGCCATAACCCTGTATAGGACACCAAAGCACTGCCCCACTTTCTTTACTGATTTATCTGAACTATTGTCTATTGTCCTTGAGAACTATGATAAAATCATTGTGTTGGGCGATTTTAATATTCATGTTGGCAAAGAGACTGACTCCAAGGCCACTGAATTTATTAATCTTTTGAGCTCTATGGACTTCATCACATTTTACATTTTAGCAGACGCTCTTATCCAGAGCGACTTACAGTTAGTGAGTGCATAAATGTTTTCATACTGGCCCCCCGTGGGAATCGAACCCACAACCCTGACGTTGCAAACGCCATGCTCTACCAACTGAGCTACACGGGACCATGTTACTGGGCCCACCCATAACAGTGGCCATACTCTGGACCTGGTTATTACCAAGGGGCTTTCTATTGACATATCCTCTATTGTTGATGTTGCTTTATCTGATCACCACTGTGTATTTTTGATTACCTTGTTGCCCATAGCACAGGGTAATACTGAACGCATTATTAAGTGTGTATGAACAATACACCATCACCTATTCTTCCTTCCTCTTATGATGATTTAGTTGATAACTTTAATAGCAAGTTAAGGGCAACTATTGATGCAATAATAATAATAATATAATAATATGCCATTTAGCAGACGCTTTTATCCAAAGCGACTTACAGTCATGTGCGCATACATTTTTACGTATGGCTGGTCCTGGCGATCGAACCCACTACCCTGGCGTTACAAGCGCCATACTCTACCAGCTGAGCTACAGAGGACCACAGGGGGTAGCTCCAGTAAAGTTGAACCCCTTGGATGGATGAGGAAACTAATTCATTAAAGATAAATTGGTGCAGTGGTCTAAGGCACTGCATCGCAGTGCTAGCTGTGCCACTAGAGATCCTGGTTCGAATCCAGGCTCTGTCGTAGCCGGCCGCGACCGGGAGACCCATGGGGCGGCGTGCAATTGGCCCAGCGTCGTCCAGGGTAGGGGAGGGAATGGCCGGCAGGGATGTAGCTCAGTTGATAGAGCATGGCGTTTGCAACGTCAGGGTTGTGGGTTCGATTCCCACAGGGGGTATGAAAAAAAATTATGTATGCACTAACTGTAAGTCGCTCTGGATAAGAGCGTCTGCTAAAATGACTAAAATTTAAAAAATAAATTGCAGAAAGGCAGAGCGGAAGTGGAGAAAGTTGCAGGTCCATTATGATATTCTGAGAGAGCAACTTGTCATATATAACAAGACAATTTAAAATGCCAGACGGGCTCATTTTTCTAACTTGATCACTAATAATCTGAATAATTTGAGAGTGCTCTTCTCGACCATTGATGGCCTGATAAATCCTGACAAACATACACTACCGTTCAAAAGTTTGGGGTCACTTAGAAATGTCCTTGTTTTTGAAAGAAAAGCATTTTCTTTGTCCATTAAAATAACATCAAATTGATCAGAAATAGAGTGTAGCCATTGTTAATGTTGTAAATGGCTATTGTAGCTGGAAACGGCTGATTTTTTTATGGAATATCTACATAGGCGTACAGAGGCCCATTATCAGCAACCATCAGTCCTGTGTTCCAATGGCACGTTGTGTTTGCTAATCCAAGTTTATCATTTTAAAAGGCTAATGGATCATTAGAAAACCCTTTTGCAATTATGTTATTAGCACAGCTGAAAACTGTTGTGCTGATTAAAGAAGCAATAAAACTGGCCTTCTTGAGACTAGTTGAGTATCTGTAACATCAGCAATTGTGGGTTCGATTATAGGATCAAAATGGCCAGAAACAAATAACTTTCTTCTGAAACTCGTCAGTCTATTCTTATTCTGAGAAATGAAGGCTATTCCATGCGAGAAATTGCCAAAAACTGAAGATTTCGTACAACGCTGTGTACTACTCCCTTCACAGAACAGCGCAAACTGGCTCTAACCAGAATAGAAAGAGGAGTAGGAGGCCGCAGTGCACAACTGAGCAAGAGGACAAATACATTAGAGTGTCTAGTTTGAGAAACAGACGCCTCACAGGTCCTCAACTGGCAGCTTCATTAAATAGTACCCGCAAAGCACCAGTCTCAACGTCAACAGTGAAGAGGCGACTCCGGGATGTTGACCTTCTAGTCAGAGTTGCAAAGAAAAAGCCATATCTCAGACTGGCCAATAAAAATAAAAGATTAAGATGGGCAAAAGAACACAGACACTGGACAGAGGAATAATATATAATAATAATATAATATAATAATATAATATGCCATTTAGCAGACGCTTTTATCCAAAGCGACTTACAGTCATGCGTGCATACATTTTTGTAAGATTGGAAAAAAGTCTTATGGACAGACGAATCGAAGTTTGAGGTGTTCGGATCACAAAGAAGAACATTTGTGAGACGCAGACCAAATGAAAAGATGCTGGAGGAGTGCTTGATGCCATCTGTCAAGTATGGTGGAGGCAATGTGATGGTCTGGGGGTGCTTTGGTGGTGTTAAAGTGGGAGATTTGTACAGGGTAAAAGGGATCTTGAAGAAGGAAGGCTATCACTCCATTTTGCAACGCCATGCCATACCCTGTGGACAGCGCTTGATTGGAGCCAATTTCCTCCTACAACAGGACAATGACCCAAAGCACAGCTCCAAACTATGCAAGAACTATTTAGGGAAGTCAGCTGGTATTCTGTCTATAATGGAGTGGCCAGCACAGTCACCGGATCTCAACCCCATTGAGCTGTTGTGGGAGCAGCTTGACCGTATGGTACGTAAGAAGTGCCCATCAAGCCAATCCAACATGTGGGAGGTGCTTCAGGAAGCATGGGGTGAAATCTCTTCAGATCACCTCAACAAATTGACAACTAGAATGCCAAAGGTCTGCAGGGATGTAATTGCTGCAAATGGAGGATTCTTTGACGAAAGCAAAGTTTGAAGGACACAATTATTATTTCAATTAAAAATCATTATTTCTAACCTGGTCAATGACTACATTTCCTATTAATTTGCTATATTTCCTATTCAAACTCATTTCATGTATGTTTTCATGGAAAACAAGGCCATTTCTAAGTGACCCCAAACTTTTGAACGGTAGTGTATGTGAACTTTCCTCCACATCTAAATCTGATGAGTTTGCGGCACAGTTCAGAGATAAGATAACCAACATTAGGCCTGGTATCAGTCAAGTAAGACCTGATGAGAAGTTTGATGATATGGTCCCTAGCCTACCACACAAAGGCACTATGGATTTTTCCCTGGTTGACACAGACATACTCAGGAAAGTGATATCACAATTTAAGCCTTCTACCTGCCTTCTCGATCCTATCCCCACCACCATCTTCAAAACAGTTTTGAATTGCATATCTGAAGAGGTGTTAATCACTCACTGTTCACCAGCACTTTCCCCACTGCACTAAAAACTGCTATGGTGAAACCCCTTCTGAAGAAAAGTAATATAGATTCTCCAGCTTTTAGCAATTTTCAGCCAATCTCCAACCTTTCCTTCTTAAGTAAAATTCAGGAGAAATTGGTTTTTAAACAGCTAAATAATTTTTTTAAGTACCAACTGTAGTTTTGAAAAATTCCAATCTGGTTTTCGTTGCTCACTACAGCACAGAGACAGCCTTAGTTAAAGTGGTAAATTATCTTAGAGCTAACACAGATGCCAAACAGCTTTCTGTCCTTGTACTCTTGTATTTATACTGAACAAAAATATAAACGCAACATGTAACAATTTCAAAGATTTTACTGAGTTACAGTTCATATAAGGAAATCAGTCAATTTAAATAAATAAATTAGGCCCTAATCTATGGATTTCACATGACTGGGCAGGGGCGGAGCCATAGGTGGGCCTGGGAGGGTATAGGCCCACCCACTGGGGAGCCAGGCCCAGCCAATCAGAATGGGGTTTTCCCCACAAAGGGGCTTTATTACAGACAGAAATACTCCTCAGCACCCCCTCAGACGATCCTGCAGGTGAAGAAGCCGGATGTGGAGGTCCTGGGCTGGCGTGGTTACACGTGGTCTGCGGATGTGAGGCCGGTTGGACGTACTGCCAAATTCTCTAAAACAACTTTGCAGGCGGCTTATGGTAGAGAAATGAACATTCAATTCTCTGGCAACAGCTCTGGTGGACATTCCTGCAGTCAGCATGCCAATTGCACGCTCCCTCAAAACTTGAGACATCTGTGGTATTGTGTTGTGTGACAAAACGGCACATTTTAGAGTGGCCTTTTACTGTCTCAGCACAAGGTGCACCTGTGTAATGATCATTCTGTTTAATCAGCTTCTTGATATGCCACACCTGTCAGGTGGATGGATTATATTGGCAAAGGAGAAATGCCCACTAACAGTGATGTAAACAAATTTGTGGTCAAAATCTGAGCTAAATAAGCTTTTTGTGCATATTCGACACTGTTGACCATGATGTCCTTCTGGATAGACTGGAGAGGTGGGTTGGCCTCTCCGGTCCAGTTCTAAATTGGTTTAGGACCTATTTAACCGGTCGAGAGTTTTGTCACACTTGGTGTGCATAACTCAGAGAAAATAGATATCACGTGGCATTCCACAAGGTTCGATTTTGGGTCCGTTACTGTTGAGTTTATATATGTTACCCCTTGGCAGCGTTATCAGAAAGCACAGCCTTGATTTTCAGACGATAAACAACTCTACATTTCAGTGTCACCAGAGGATTTTAGATCCACGGATAAATAATGAGACTGTATTGGTGATTTAAATACTTGGATGGCTCACAACTTCCTCCAGCTAAATTAAGACAAGACAGAGGTACTTATTATTGGAGCCCAAGCACAGAGAGAGAATCTGGCCACATATTTTAATTCACAGGCAATAAAGATTTTAAAAAAACATTTTAGATTCTGAACTAAATTTCAAATCACACATTAGGAATGTGACCAAAATAGCTTTTTACCAACTGAGGAACATTGCCAAGGTGCGGCCATTTCTCTCTCAGGCTGACACAGAGAGACTCATCCATGCTTTTATTACAAGCAGGCTTGACTACTGTAATGCTCTCCTGTCTGGTCTACCCAAGAAAGCCATTGGTCAACTGTAAAACATACAGAATGCTGCAGCACGGGTACTGACGAAGACCAGAAAGAGAGCACACATTACACCGGTTTTAAAGTCTCTGCACTGGCTGCCTGTGAGTTCTAGAATTCATTTTTAGGTTATTCTATTGGTTTTTAAATCAATCCACGACTGTGCATCCCAATACATGTCAGACCTGCTTTTTAGTTACTATGCCCCCAGCCTCTGGAATAGCCTGCCAGAGAACCTGAGGGGGCTGAAACTTTTGACGTATTTAAAAAATAGATCTTAAAACACACCTTTTTTAGCTCTGCTTTTTCTTAGGGTGTTTTTTAGTCTTTAAGTATTTATTGTTATTCTTTTGATTTTTATCCTCTTATGTTTGTTGTGTAGTAAATATTTATGTTTTGTCCTCTGTAGAGGACAGAGATGGAGGTGGTTCTCAACATGGCACGGTTCATCACAGTAAAGAGGAGTGAGATGGAGAGGAGATGAAGCTCCTTCTTCACATTCAACTTTCTCAACACTAATGAGAGAGACACAGAGTGAACAGAGGCTGGGAGCTAGGCCTTTTCACTTGGCTCTAACAACACAGGCCACAGTGGAGCCCCGGGGAGATGTTTTTCTCATCAGATGGGAGGAAAATAAGAGAGGAAAATAAAACCTAGCGCTCAAGAGCACCTTGGGGGGGAGGGGGGGGGGGGGGTGGCAGAGTGGCTGTCCCTATTTGTTGGCTCCCAAGAAGGCTGAGTGGGTCTTAGAGAGTGCCGAGAGCCCTGCTGGCCAGACTCCTCTACTGGAGGTTGACTAGCAATGTTCCCTCAAATCTTTCCCCCAGCAAATGTAAGTACTGTGAGCTGAAACTTTAATTTTTGCGAGCATTCTGTGCAACTTCCGGTGCAACGTTACCTGAGAACACTTTACCCGCTTTAAGTTACAGTTTCAGACAGTGGCCAATAGGCTATTGTGGCTATTTGAGCATAATGTAGTCCTATCAGAGTGGCCTATCAACTAAACCAGTGGAGCCGTAACATTTCCACATGGATATACACTGAGTGTACAAAACATGCTCTTTCCAGGACATACAGTCGTGGCCAAAAGTTTTGAGAATGACCCAAGTATTGGTCTTCACAAAGTTTGCTGCTTCAGTGTTATGAGATATTTTTGTCAGATGTTACTGTGGTATGCTGAAGTATAATTACAAGCATTCCATAAGTGTCAAAGGCTTTTATTGACAATGACATTCAGTTTATGCAAAGAGTCAATATTTGCAGTGTTGACCCTTCTCTTTCAAGACCTCTGCAATCCTCCCTGGCATGCTGTCAATTAACTTCTTGGCCACATCCTGACTGATGGCAGCCCATTCTTGCATAATCAATGCTTGGAGTTTGTCCGAATTTGTGGGTTTTTGTTTGTCCACCCGCCTCTTGAGGATTGACCACAAGTTCTCAATGGGATTAAGGTCTGTGGAGTTTGCTGGCCATGGACCCAAAATGTAGATGTTTTGTTCCCCGAGCCACTTAGTTATCACTTTTGCCTTATGGCAAGGAGCTCCATCATGCTGGAAAAGGCATTGTTCGTCACCAAACTGTTCTTGGATGGTTGGGAGAAGTTGCTCTCGCAGGATGTGTTGGTACCATTCTTTATTCATGGCTGTGTTCTTAGGCAAATTTGTGAGTGAGCCCACTCCCTTGGCTGAGAAGCAAACCCACACATGAATGGTCTCAGGATGCTTTACTGTTGGCATGACACAGGACTGATGGTAGCGCTCACCTTGTCTTCTCCGGACAAGCTTTTTTCCGGATGCCCCAAACAATCGGAAAGGGGATTCATCAGAGAAAATGACTTTACCCCAGTCCTCACCAGTCCAATCCCTGTACCTTTTGCAGAATATCAGTCTGTCCCTGATGTTTTTCCTGGAGAGAAGTGGCTTCTTTGCTGCCCTTCTTGACACCAGGCCATCCTCCAAAAGTGTTTGCCTCACTGTGCGTGCAGATGCACTCACACCTGCCTGCTGCCATTCCTGAGCAAGCTCTGCACTGGTGGTGCCCCAATCCCGCAGCTGAATCAACGTTAGGAGACGGTCCTGGCGCTTGCTGGACTTTCTTGGGTGCCCTGAATCCTTCTACACAACAATTGAACCTCTCTCCTTGAAGTTCTTGATGATCCGATAAATGGTTGATTTAGGTGCAATCTTACTAGCAGCAATATCCTTGCCTGTGAAGCCCTTTTTGTGCAAAGCAATGATGACGGCACGTGTTTCCTTGCAGGTAACCATGGTTAACAGAGGAAGAACAATGATGTCAAGCACCACCCTACTTTTAAAGCTTCCAGTCTGTTATTCTAACTCAATCAGCATGACAGAGTGATCTCCAGCCTTGTCCTCGTCAACACTCTCACCTGTATTAACGAGAGAATCACTGACATGATGTCAGCTGGTCCTTTTGTGGCAGGGCTGAAATGCAGTGGAAATGTTTTCTTGGGATTAAGTTCATTTTCATGGCAAAGAGGGACTTTGCAATTAATAGCAATTCATCGGATCACTCTTCATAACATTCTGGAGTATATGCAAATTGGCATCATAAAAACTGAGGCAGCAGACTTTGTGAAAATTAATATTTGTGTCATTCTCAAAACTTTTGACCACGACTGTAGACTGACCAGGTTAATCCAGGGGAAAGCTATGATCCTTTATTGATGTCACCTGTTAAATCCACTTCAATCAGTGTAGATGAAGGGGAGGAGACAGGTTAAATAAGGAATTGTTAAGCATTGAGACAATGGAGACATGGATCGTGTATGTGTGCCATTCAAGAAGGGTGAATGGGCAAGACAAAAGATTGAAGTGCCTTTGAACAGGGTATGGTAGTAGGAGCCAGGCGCATCGTTTTGAATGTGTCGAGAACTGCAACGCTGCTGGGTTTTTCACGCTCAACAGTTTCCTGTTTGTATCAAGAATGGTCCACCACCCAAAGGACATCCAGCCAACTTGACAAAACTGTGGGAAGCATTGGAGTCAACATGGGCCAGCATCCCTGTGGAACGCTTTCGACCCCTTGTAGAGTCCATGCCCCGACGAATTGAGGCTGTTCTGAGGGCAAAAGGAGGTGCACCTCAATATTAGGATGGTGTTCCTAATGTTTTGTCCACTCAGTGTAGATATCGGTTGACTTCTATGAGGTCGCCTACAATAGCCAATATGTGGGTGTTCAATGTAGGCCTACATTCCATGAGACTTTTTAAAACATTATACACGACCTGACATTAACCATTTTAGGACTGATGTTTTATTTGTCCGAAAGCTCAAATCACTTTATAAAAATATGAAATAATCTGTAACACAATTGGCCAAATAGGTGACTGAAAATGGTATTGTGTTATATGACGCAAGAAACCACTTAATAAAAAAAACTAATTCTTATCATTATTATTACCATAAATAGAATCATATGTAATTGATAATAATTTATCCTGTTCGTCTCTGCTTTATATATAGATATAGATATAGATATGGATGGATAGATTAACTGTAAGTCGCTCTGGATAAGAGCGTCTGCTAAATTACTAAAATGTAATAGATGGATAGATAGTCCCGTGTAGCTCAGTTGGTAGAGCATGGCGTTTGCAATGCCAGGGCTGTGGGTTCGTTTCCCACGGGGGGCCAGTATGAAAAATGTATGCACTCACTAACTGTAAGTCGCTCTGGATAAGAGCGTCTGCTAAATGACTAACATTTTAATAAAAATGTATGCTACTCTAATTTTTAAGCCTGTCTCCAGGACATTGCCCATTTAAGACAAAATAATATCTTTACCTGACTGGCTTTTTAAAGACAGATACAGTATGTTCAAGTTTTCTGCTCTAGTAGGAAGCGATGACTCTCCTACTGCTGACCAAAATGGGCTACAACCGGGTTAGTAACTCACTAACTAGCAACTCAACTAATGTGCACACGAGGCTACATGCAGCTACACGTGGCTCTGCCTTGTGATCTCGAATGCGCATCTAGGCTACTCTCCTACTGCGGGTGATGGAAAAAACAAATGTGCCAGTAAAATAGAACAAGGCCACTCCTCACCGGGCCAGCCAACAACAAAAATCACCAACTTAGTGTTGAAGTTATATCTGGTTTGTTGCATTGAAAGGGACTGTTATTATGTTGATTCAATCTCAATTTCCATAGGAGAGGGATCATTTTATCTGTTTTCAAGCCAGGAAAGATGGTGTACTGTACATTTTAGTGAAGTTCAATCATGTGCGTCTCTGCACGGGGCTGGCAATTCTTCATAGGCTGGGAGGCTGGAGGGGCAAGGCTGGAGATGGATGTGGAGATGTGGTTGGGTACTTTGGCTATGGATTACACATTTGCACTATAGTGGAGGAACCACTCCGGATGAATGGGAGAGCTTCTTAATGACGTGGAGGAACAGAGCAGAAAAGGAGGACGCTCATCAGAATTGGTGGATGTATTTGCTGCTGAGTGTTATAGTGCTCTTTATAATAATCATAGAAAAAGACCTACATTGTGGGAGGAGAAACATTGGACAGGTGCAGGTACTGACACTACCACCTCATAACGTACGGCTCAGGGAACAAACAGGAGGTATCTTTAGAAAATGTGGGTGACAGTTCCTCTTGTCTGGCTGAGAGTTACTACGGTGTGAGGATAGAGGCAGGGTGCTGCTGTGTGTGTTAGT